>NC_083626.1:3877700-3992700 GCF_963584025.1 Labrus mixtus
ATAATTTCTCTGCTGTTCATGTTGGTGGAAGAGTATTCTCTGTTATATGTATTGAATCTAATGTTTATGTGTGATAAAGATAAATTAATGTCAGTGATCAGAATTAAGTGAGGTATTTAAGTTTTTTAAATGCTATTAGCTTATAGAAACCAAAAGAGCAAAGTTAGCTTAGAGTTAGCATTTCAGCATTAACTACCATACTTCTTATACTGTTCGATTCACTAAAAATTATTTGGAAGAAAAGGTGCCAGCACACGCAATATTCACAAAATCTTTACAAGCTCTTTGTTTACAACTCACAGAAAAAGTCAACCAAGTAAACACTTCCTCCCATGTTGAACAGGATTAAGTTTGAGACTTAATTTGCTAAGAGAATAAAGGAAGTTAGAGGAAATAAAGAAGATCTGAAACGGCTAAATTAAAAAAGCAGTGTAGCAATGTAAAAATTTAACTGCAATCTTTCCTTTTCTTATTTTTTACTACTTAAGTTTAATGATTTTCCAACCTGTTAGAAAATCCTGTCAGTCGTCCTATTATGAGGAAACCAATCTCAAAACCCATCTGAATACAGTCTCTAGTAGTAATGGCCGGCTTTCTGGGCATCCATTGTAGCCGACAGTTGGCAACGAAGGACCTCCAATGTAACATTATTGTCAAATGTTATGTATGTTATATGATTGTTGATCGTTTTGATAATTTTGCTTTGGCAACAACGGTTACCATCCATGCCAAGAAAGCATCTTTAATTGAACGAACTTCCAGTCAAGACTTACTTTTTAGTGTGTCTCCTTCATTAAAAGTCCGGCTAGCAACATGGGAAGCAGAATTGGTGTTGAGGATAGGCGTCTTAGAATATGTTGTTAGCTTCAATTGCATGCAGTATCTATTTAAAGATATGCAGTATCTACAGACATGAATAAAAGATGACTGCCAATGGGTTATAAAATGTCGATTTTGCAGGATTCTGTTTCGCCCTTTTGCTCTCCACACTGACTCTTTTTCCTGCAAAAAGACAATAAATTGCCTGCTGAAATGCTCGTAGACAATAAACAAATATAGACAAAAGGCTAAATGTATCTTCATGCCCCATATGTCTGCATGTGAAGGAAAGCATAAAGGAAAATATGATTTGTCTTAGAACGGACCCCAGGGGCACACCACCACATGTTTTAGAATGAGGAAACAAAGGTTACTAATGAAAATTAAACAAAAAACATATTTAAAGCAGGTTTTGATCTGATTTATAAACCCACTTAAGAAAGCTATGCCTAAACTAAAACACCTTGTTTTAAGCATTAAACTGTGCAGAGGCATACAATTTGTCTCAGCTAGAAAATCAGAGAGAGATTCTGAAATAGGTGAGTCCCCCAATAAAAAATGCACACACACACTCACACACACACACACACACACACACACACAGTGAACATACACAGAGAGAGAACATACATACATGCACACACTTTCCTGCGTAAAACTAATATGTTCAAGAAGAAGCATTCATCAAAATGTGACATTCAGAAATGGACTCGGGGAGGTGGGACCAGTCTCCTAAAATAAAATCAACCTCCTCAGCAACCCAGTTCTGCTGGGATGTCTGTTCTGGGTCAGGTGTGTGTGTGCTGGTGTGCATGTAAGTGAACAGATTGAGGAGTGATTGCTGCATGTTGTTAGCTCTCTGAAGCTCAGATTAGGCTGTCGTGAGGTTTAGTCACATCTCCCATAATACACACATGTACCCACACGTAGACACGCACACACACACACTGTGACTCCAGAGAGCAGCAGAGTAATAGTATGTTAATTAGCCTGTTGCTCCCCTGCCTGTGTGTAGGCGTTGGTAAGCAGAGTACACGCTCACTCTCTGAAGTTCAAACTGAAGATAAAGTAAACAAGTAAACATGTTTCCTCCCACAAATGTTACAGACACCTGGTGGTTTAATCAGCGACAAGACACTTCACCCCGCAAACTTACATCAGAACTAGACGGGTGGAGCACAAAAAAGTTCCCATTGAAGTGCTAAACATTCAGCCACAAAAAAATCTCAAGCGCATCATGCCCTTAACCTAATCTTAAGAGCATGATGAAGGAGCATCATGTTCTTAGTGGGTCAGGTTTTATTGAAGGAAGATGGCATAGCGATTGTTTAAGTTCGAGACCAAACCAAAATTAGTGATCAAATTATTGACAAAAGCCTGAAGGATTGTAACAGTAATGTTTCTTTGTGTCAAATTGATGTGTTAATATACTTGAAATATTTTTTGAATAAATGTGGTTAATTGTAAACAGAGGCTTAATGTTCTTATATCTTTATAAGGACTAAAAACATTTATATTACGGGCACCAATATTAAAGGAGCAGTATGTAACTCTGACACGCAGTGTTCAAAATGGGTACTGCAGTCCAAATTCAAAACATTGGAGAGAGCGCTCTCCCACCCCCTCCTCCTTAGAGCCGATGAACTCACAGGTTGTGTCGCAGAACTGGAAGCTTCAGTGTTTAGCCAGCTCTGCATCGGTCTTGAAAGCTTTCTGCGTTCTCCTCTCTCCATTTTTCAAAAGCATCTCCAATATTTATCCTAGTTTTACCACGTTTCTGGCCGTGGAGCTTACTAGAAAAATGCAGAGGCTTTTTAGGTTGGATAGAATCAGTTATATCTGAGCCAGTTCGCTTACCCGCTTCCTTCGATACAACACCTGTTGGTTTGCTGTAATAACTGGTCTCACATCTGGCAAAACAAGGGCATCCAAAATGGTCGTGTGGGGGTGCCTTAAATCGCCTACCTTCTCTGGTTAAAACAAAAACAGAGCACTCAGGACCAGAATGAAAACTTAGGAGGACATACTGGCTGCTGCATTGTTGTCAGAGATGCCAGCACCTCAACATAGCATGTTATATTTTTTTTAATTTTCTGTTAATTTTTAGATTTTCAGCTTATCAAACAACTGGTTTAAACTAAGAAGTTTAGCTTCTTCAGGTCAAACTTAATCTAGAAATCTTTTAGTTTGCGTGTATGTGTTTTTGTCTACTTGTGCTTGAGTGTGTGTATGGTGTGTGATTGTGTGTGTTGTGACCTGATTAAGGTCTGCACAGAGTGAAGTGTAGGAGGTGCTACAGTAATACCAGCTGGTCTACATACTGACACACCAGACTGCCGGCGTGTGTGTATGTGTGTTTGTGTGCAGACTTTCTATCAGGTGTCCCTCTGGCTCTGTGTGAACCTGATTATGAGTTCGAATCACTCATCAACAAAATCAGCCTCCATCTTTTTCTGAAATATGTTTTTATCTGGGGACTTGAATCATGCGTCATCTAAACTCATCGTGTTGTTAACATTAGTCATACTGTTCGGTCCATCCTACTGACGTTCGTGACATAGTGGGGGAAGGATTTGGAACAGAAATCAGTTCTGGTCATTTTGGTATTGGCCCATTCTCTATTCATAATTAAAAATCGGATGGTCTTAAGACTTTTTTTGTAACTGTCACAGGGAGAGAATATCCTAAGATTGAGATCTCTGGGTTTGCTGAATTATACCAAAAGCTTATAGTAGTGATGGCTTCCAGGATCTGTTGGCAGAAAATACTGGTTTAAGAAATGCTTTAATTCTGTAACATCCACTCACGCCAGTTTTGCACCACTTTCGATACAAACGAATGCAGTTTAGTGTTTTCAGCGAGCACCATCAAAAAAGTTCTACTTTGGCCCCGCTGTCTCCGCTAATACCGTCTAGCCCCTGTCACGCCTCTGTTACTACCTCCAAAGACAGTTCAGAGGGGGGGTCACTTCTTCCCCCAATTACACCGCAGTGACATTCAGATTGAAGGCAAAACTTCACCGGGACGTAAATATCGTCTGAATAGGGCTCCAGTCAACAACCATGGAGGATAAACTGATCTGGCTTGTCTTTTTAAAGATAAATGTTAAGGTGCAACCAATGCAATTGCGTTGTTGTCGAGTCAACACATAAAACACCATTTATAGGGGCCCTTAAAGGCCCTTTACACTTTAATCCATGAGATGAAATAAGGACAAAAGCCAAACTTCTCCAAGGCAAAGAGAAGGTCATCTCATTCAAGGAGGTCAGAAGCTTTTTACCACCTCTTATGTAGAGATTGTCTCCACAAAAACTGAATTAGTTACATTGATTCTTACTGACAAGTAAAGTTTTCAATTTTCCTTTACATGTTTTAGTTTCAGTCTCTTTTTAAAGTTGTTAAAAAAAAAAAAAAAAGATTTATTTTAAGGCTTTCTATGCCTCCGTTGTTTAGAGAGGACAGGGGATAGAGTCAGAAATCAGAGAGAGAGAGAGAGCAGGGAACGACACGCGGGAAAGGAGCAACATGCCATACCCTAACCCGAGCTGCCAGCTCGTAGGACCACAGCCCCTACCAACCACTGGGCCACCGGCGCCCCTTGGCTCTGCTTTTTTATTTATACAAGCAGAACATTAACTGCCACTACATTCTTAGTTTGAGATGAATCGATCAAATGCACTCCACACAAAAAAGGGCCATCACGCGTACTGAGTGTACTGTAGCTTTTATTACTAATCCTTTTTCACATGTAGTTATAATCAGGGCAGGACTATCCTTTAAATGTGTTACATCTTATTTTAGAATATCACGAGTAAATACGTTTCTGGAATTTTCTTGCAGCTCCTTGAAAAGAAGTGCACAAAAAAACAATTTACAGTGGCTGACACACTCTCTCTCTCTCTCTCTCCCTCTCTCTCTTTCTCTTATTGGTCAATCTAGGTTATGTAAACAGTGAAATGCGAGCTTTTACTTCCTCACAGGAGGAGGCGTGCCTAGACACCAGATATGTGGTAGTGTTGCAAAGGTGTGTGTGTGTGTGTGTGCGTGTGCGTGTGCGTGTGTGTGTGTGCGTGTGCGCGTGCGTGCGTATGTAGGATAATCCTTCACCTCCAACATGGGTTTAAAAGGGTCTTTGAGTTCATATGGTTGTTTTGAAACAGCCCCCTCCCCTTGTTGCTGCTAATGTTTTCCATTTTCCCTTATCATTTCTCACCCTTTCTACATTGTTTTCAAAGCTTGTCCTCCTCTTCTCTACACCTTCTTCATACCAGTTATGTACTTTTTTTGCGTTGGCCCAGTTTTCCTAGGACTCCAGATTTAAATTTCTCCATAAAATATGCTTCAAAATTCTCTGTAATACCTCTTGCCATCCTCAACTTTGATGGTTTCCACATTTACTTGTAGCAGACATTTACTGTCTGTGTCATTTGGGGTGTTTATGACGTGTTTACGGCCTTTACGATGTGCGATATCGTCCCATGGAGCCAAACGAGAGTTTTCCGACGCGTGCGCTGACCAGAAAGTAGTAACACATGACTTTATTCATCTCTGCTCCTTTTTCCCCCCTTCTTCATTTACTCTTCTGCCCTTTAACCTCATTTTTTGGATTACCTTCCTCTATTTTTTCTCTATGCCCTGCAATACTCTACAGTTATGTTTGATTTATTTTCTATTAGCACAACCGCAAGGTGACCTCTTACGTATTTACTACAAGGACATACCAGTTGCCATTCCTGCTATATGGAAATTTGAGGCCCCAAAAACTGACTCAGCTATTCAGGAAACTGAAACAAAAATAATTAATTTAAAATTTAAACTAAACGTAAAGTTTACAATATAAATCCTAGCTCCCATCTTTTGTGTTAATCAAACGCTTTCAAGCCATTCCTAGTCTCAGTTTAGGCCTATCAAAAGTGATTTATTTATATTATGGATTTATATTTTTCATAGAGATATAGATTTGAATCTTTCTTTTCTATATGACATTTTGCTTCCCCTTTTTTTCCAAAGAGTGAGATCCTCAAACTTTCATGTTTCAGAGTCTTGATGTAGTTTTAACTTTTAAAGCCAGAAATGTTTCCAAAGAAAAGTTATGAAAGATTGCAGTGGAAAACAACTGAACAAGGCAAGAAACATAAGGTAATCATTTGATGTAAACATTTACATCCCTGCACTTGTTCTCTTTTCTCTTCTCCATCCTCTCAACTTCTTATTTTCTGTCTATCCCCCTTGTCACTCCATATTTTCCTTGTTGCACCTCATTACCCCTGTTACCTAAGGCAGCCTCTTTGGAGTGGGCGTGGTTTGCTCACATCACACTCTCTTCTGTCAGTTGGCTGGGGGAGGGGACAGAGAGAGGGAGGAGACAGGAAGAGCAGAACAAGGAAGGGGTTTCCTACACACGGCTGGCCAGGGCAGCTTTAAGCGACCCATTGTTTTGTAATTGTCCCAATGGCCTTCTGTCCTCGCTGGAGTGCCGGTAAAGCTGCGAGACGAGACAAGAGCGTGATGTTGAGAGCCTCGCACACACTGTGATGCGCTTGGTTGAGAAAGGACACTGAGGAAGTGTGTTAGCAGTATCAGGGAGGAGCACCAAACAGCTGGACAGCGTTTAGAGGAGTCAAAGTGTGAAGGCAGCATGGACATCTCACCAGACTAGGACACAACAAAAAAACTTTCAACCTCATCACATGGGTGAGTGGCTCAAAATGTTTGACACATTGCTTCAGTGTTTAACAGCCTTTCTGGCTTATTCACTTGTTGTTACATCTGCTGCTGGTTTTTCTTATCTCAATGTTAGTCCATATTATCTACTGTATGTCCACTCGGCTATATGATTAAACATGCAAGCGGGGGGGGGGGGGGTTCTATAACACTGACCTAGATGTGTTGCAGTGCCAAGTCTGTGGCCGGGCCACTCAGGCAGAGTAGAACTCAGAGGTTTCATAAGGCATGTTATGAAATAGATGCATGAGTTGTCCTTGTGCCATATTTAAAAAGAATACGTATCCTTGTCCTTGTCCCATGTTAATCCTACAGGATTAAACACAAGTTTTTTGATGTCAGTATGTGCTTAATATGAAGATCATTTCTTCCGTCTATTCTTCATTGCAGAGTTAGTTTTACGGGGAAAAAAGTAGTCCCAGTCCCAGAGTGATTAGGCTTGGTGTAAGATTCCATAACTCCGGTACAAGTTTGTGGAAAACGTTGCAAATTATTTAAATTGACTGTAGAAGTTAGACAAATGTGCTTCTAAATACATTACATCCTTTAACAGATTACAGCATCTGTAGTAATTGCACATAAAAAACATACTTTTTATGTTTGAGTTTTTGGGCACACTGTTGAAATCAAGGAGTTTTGAGAAAGTTCTTAAAGATGTTGTGATGGACTCTAATCAAGTCACATCATTTGTATAACTTTTCTTAGTACATATTTGTTGTATATGTTCTGAAGCCGTTTCATCCTTTATGGAGGTCTACCTTAGGAACAAGTGGAGACAAGATCAGAGTTGTTCGCTTGTTAAAACTGGTTGTAAGGGCGCATTCACACTGGCCATCTGTACCGTGGCCAAGCACGCTTCAACCCTAAAGTCCAGTTCGTTTGGCCAGTGTGACCGCTCCGTGCCGTGCTCAGGCACGGTACACTTCCTTGGCTTTGGCACACTTTGGAGAGGTGTGCTTAACGGTAGACTTCATGCACGAGCACAAGCACGCGGGTACACAATGCTGACAGCCTTCATTATGGAGAAATCCAGAGTTTGATGGCTGTATCTGACTAACATGACTCAATATAAGACACAAAGTAGCTGTCATGCTATCCATCTATCTATGCGTCTATTTTATTTTTTAATTTATGCATGACTACAGAGTGTAAAAACAGAAAGAAGTCAGTAAAGTAGCTGTCATGCTCTCTGTGTTCTCTGATGTGCAGACGCGGACTCGCCTGCGCGTCCTTTTTTCTCTCTCTCTCTCTCTCTCTCTCTCTCTCTCGTCCGCCTGTTTGTAAACTGAGCACACTTCATAATAACATAAAGCGTGCATGTGTTGTATTACGCAGTTATGCACAAGAGGTGATCGTGCTTAGGCACGGTTAGTCCTGGCCAGTGTGACCAGCGTGGGAATGGCGCAGCGGGGGGCCAATCGTGCCTGAGTACGGCACGGTACGGATGGCCAGTGTGACCGCACCCTTAGACCCACTAGATCAGAAACAAAGTTAAATGTAGATGACCTTCCAAATACAGTTCTAGCTCTGTAACATTAGGGACTTTGTCGTTAAGGAGAAGGACTCTGTCTGTCTGGAATGGATCACAGAGATATTTGGTGTGTATTTAAGGAACCTTGACATTGACACAAATTCCTCCTTGGTGCCCTCCATTTTCTCTCTCTCACACACACACACACACACACACACACACACACACACACACACACACACACACACACACACACACTCACACTCCTCCTGGGTCAACAGGGCCACAGCTCTGTCATGTGTAAGCATAAATATGTGAGAGTAAAAATCACATGACTCCATTTAAAAGCTATATGTGTAAATAACAAGATTAGAGAAGTGCAAATTTACACCATGCATATGGTCTCATTTACACAGCATCAAACCACCAACCATCCATCCTTAAAACTTTTACTTGTTTTTTTTTCGGTGGAAAACGTTCTGAATAGCTGATTGGTTCATTTTACTTTTTATGGTTTTACTTCAGTCAGGGTTCCTCCTGAGGGCGCGGACTCAGTTACAAAACTGAAGTCCACTTATTGGTCAGAAAACAGAATCATAGATCTGTATGAAATGAGTAAGGGTGGCAGATTGATTAATGCCAGAATTCCAATTACTAATATTTAAGATTCATGATCAATTCAAAACATCTATAAATTGATTTTACAAGACATGCTTCCTTTCATACTAAGTCAGTTTATACCAGCAGCAGGTTTGAGCAAAGCAAACCCACTGCTAGAGTTTTCTTCTGTGTACCTTTTCAACCGTCCCGTCTTCAAGCCTTAGGGTGAACTTTGGATGCAACAATGCTCTTGGGCAAGAGGAAGCTTGACCTAACATATTCCATAAGCCTATGCAAGGTGTGCAAAATGAAAGTGAAGCAAATGGAAGAGCTCACATCACGTGCCACAGTTGAAGTGGAGCAACTGCCACACAACTGTTGACCAAGGTAAACCGCATCACATAACTGATCTGACAGCCAATTCTGAACAGACAATTAATTGACAATTAATAAATTGTTTTATTTAAAAAGACCTGCGATCCTGCAGCGTCGTCAACAATGAAGCCTGTAGAATTATGATTGTGGTTTTTCACTGGCAAGTTCCTAAATGAAAAAAAAGTTACATGGCTTAAGGCCACAATTTGTATCCATAATAAAATATTATTGCTAAAGATAAGCATATATGTGTTATGTTTAAAGTTCTCCTCAATGTATTTACGTTACTGCAAGCAGCTGATGAAAAAAGTTGCAAATATTAAAGCTGCATTATCTCGAACGCATTTGCCTCCTTAATTGTAAAGATAGGACACTGGATAAAGTCAGAAACAAAGGAGAGAGAGTGCAGCCCGCTTGGAGGACCATAGCCTCCGTACATGAGGCGCACGCCCTAACCACTATAGGCTACCGGCAACCCTTTATTGTGCTTTTTAATATCAAATATTAATAAGTTTGTTAGTGCATAGAGGACTGGAGTCATGAAATAAAGCAAACGTTTCTAACAAATAGGGATGTATTTTGAATGGGGATTTGTTTAATTTAGATATTAATTTGAATGATTACACAAAGAAACAAAATCTAATTGAATAGTGGGATATTCCAAACCCCCCCCCCCCCCCCCCCCCCATTTGTATTTGCCTGTTTGTATAAAACTCATTAATTACAAGTCATACAGAGCAGTTGATAAATCAATAGGTGTGTGTAATCTAACCTATATTTACCTAAAATCACATACTAATACTTTTAATAGTACTGAAGCATGCAGTTGTAGGTTTATATTTTTTGTAATTATTGTATGTCTGATATTTTGTAGCAGTGCAGACATAGTTCAGGTGTGTGATGATTATTAAAGTAAAAAACTTTCATCTTCAAACACACCAACAGGCGGCGTGGATGTGTGGGCGGCTGCTTCCGTACATGCTCTGTACATGTAGTCCTGAGTGTTTGATGGAGGAGGTTTCTTTTTCTTTTTTTAAAGAGAGGGAGGAGTGAGAGATAATCGGCCGTAGAATCCCCCCTCAGCAGGGCCCCGGCTCCAGCATGAAGGGTTATGTAAGTCTTTTCAGCTGCCAGCTCTGCTGCTCTGCCTCTACCTCGCATTCACATTGCTTTTGACTGGAGAGGAGCACACAGAGCAGTCAGCCAGTAGTCAGTGAGTCAGTCAGTCACTGAGGCAGTAGACTAAGAGAGCAGCTGAGCGCAGGAGAAATACACCTCCTGTTACACTACTTCTTTTTACAGTTTTTTTTAACCCGCTGGTTTTGAGAGTCAGATAGGGAGTTTGAGAGCAGGTGAAAGCAGAGAGGACCGACTCTTTCTCTTCTCTTTGGTAACCATGCTTCTTCTGGACGAAACAGAGTCATTTGCAGGTATGTGACATCATCAACGGAGCCCCTTTGGCAGGGTGGGCTAAGGGATGATCCCCTGACTTCGAGGAATAAATACAGTTCAAAGTGTGCAGGAAATAGAAAGATGTGTGGTAGGCTACAAGTTTAAAAAAGAACAAAATGAATGAAGTACAAAAGTATGAATTTGGAATAGAGATTGAGGGATGCGGTGGGAGGTAGAAACGCTGCGGAGTAGTTTGTCTAAGACATAGGTGTAAGAGGATTTAATGACACAAATTGGGAAGAAAACCGTCTCAGAAGTGTCGTAAAATGTGCTACAGGTGTTACTGCATAAGTTACTTAACGTTGTTGTGTAACACAGGATGCATAACTACTAAAGCCCGCATGGTCGACCTTCGTTCTTCCCGTTTTCTCTCTTTCCACCGCTACCTCCAAGTTAAATGTCTCTAAAAGGGAGAAAACCTAAACAATACAATGTATTTCCACCGTTTAATTCCTCCCGTTTTCCCCATTTCCTCACACTTCTCCAATCTTTCAGCCGGCGTCTGCTACGCGCGTGCCCGGCTGCCTCTCTCTCTCTCTCTCTCTCTCTCTCTCTCTCTCTCTCTCTCGTGTTGTCGTCTCACGAGCCGCGCTCCCATTGGCTGTTTCTAGGGTTACCTAAACCAATGCCGGAGCTTGATTGGTGAAAGCGTGCAGGATCTGGCCATGCTGGATGTTGAGCATGTGGAGGCAGGAAAACATATGGTTCATCAGACCACTGGGTTAGGGGGGTAAGCGCGTGAGGAGAGGAGGAAGGCGGGGACAGGGCGCCGCCGCAGTCTGCACTTTGTCTGGATGAACAACATGAACATCTGTGAGAAGCCTTTTTACATTCAATTATCTGTATTGATATACGTTGCTGCAAATAAGATACTGCAATAGATCAGATAAGCGTTACTTAGCCTACGAAAGTTGTTAGTGTCTTAAATATCTGACATAATGTAGTTTAAATGTCGACCACGAACTAGATAACAAAGGGATTTAACTGACCTTAAAGGGATGACAAATATTTTCGGATGACTTTATTAGGTGACGTCCATCAAGGTATCATCTAGGTATCTTATTTTGAAGGGCTGTCTGTATAAGTCAGTCAATTGCGTTTGTTGTGTTTGCACTGTGTTTTTGAAATGCTACTTTGAGTAAGATAAAACAAAGTGAAAATGATCACATTTTGTTTTGATTCAGATGATTGTACATCCAGAGTTCTATCAAATGATTGCAGGCATTTGCGAGCTATCCTACTGTTTCTCCAAAGAACTTGGATATAATGTACAATTTAGCATGACACTTAAAGAATGCACACCTTTTGAAAGTGACATAGCTCTAAAGCATCACATAGAAATATGTCAGCCAGGTTTTGCCCTGGAAAAGCTCCATCCATCTCCTGCATGTTGAGAACAGTGTTACTGTTTCATCGCCTTAAATGACCTATGTTGTGCACCCGGTATAGCTATGTACACTCCCTGATTGAAGCCAAAAGTCAGCATTTCAGTGAAGTGTGGTACAGTCGAGACTGTTCATGCTCTTGATTGAATTGTGTCTGGCTGTAGAATAAGAGATGTTTCATTCTGAAAGTTTTTGTTCAATGAATGTTACAAAAGCACAGCTCAAGTTAATTCATGTTTGAGATTCCTTGTAAGAGGAAGAAACTGTCGCTGAATATTTAAAGACTTCCAGGAAAAAGATGCCTGATAAGGTCAGCTTTTCATTATTCGGCAACTGTAAACTGATCACTTGAGGATTTTTGAAAAACATTTTCTACTGCGAAAACATGCCCTCATTTGTCCTGGCTTCTCTCTCTCTCTCTCTCTCTCTCTCTCTCTCTCTCTCTCTCTCTCTCTCTCTCCCCGGAGCACGATGTTCCGCTGCCTCTGCCTCTCACTGTGTGTGCTTTTATTTAGAAAAGCTGTCATAGGGATCCTTATTGGAGACTTAACTAATGTGTCTACATGTTTGGGATTCTTGACATTGCTCTCTGTGTTTGGCTTTCTGTGAAATGAGACACTAAGACGCCTTTTCACTGCTGCAAACATGGCATGTAGATAGTTAAAGGGCTAAAAGAACACACTGTTCTCCCTCCCATCCATTGTACCGTGTGTGTGTGTGTGTGTGTGTGTGTGTGTGTGTGTGTGTGTGTGTGTGTGTGTGTGTGTGTGTGTGTGTGTGTGTGTGTGTGTGTGTGTGTGTGTGTGTGTGTGTGTGTGTGTGTGTGTGTGTGTGTGTGTGTGTGTGTGTGTGTGTGTGTGTGTGTGTGTGTGTGTGTGTGTGTGTGTGTGTGTGTGTGTGTGTGTGTGTGTGGTTTTTATTTCGCACATCTTCCTGTGAGTACAGTCTGTCCATCAGTGATGAAGAGCTTATTGTGAGAACACAAAAAGTGAGTCAGTGTTTCAGCATCAACACTTTTGCAGTACAATGAAACAGGAAAGAGTTTATTGTACTGATTTCTTTTTTTCTTTTCTTTTTTGGCCGCACTGCAAAAACTGTTTGGTTACAATCCGCAGGTCAGGAACAACCTGTCCAGCTCAGACCAGAATCAGAGTCTGGGGTTAGAGCCAGGAGTACATGTAGTCTGGTGGTACATGTAGTCTGGCTGCTTTCATAATGTAGGATGTAGGCTTCACCGGGTCGACCACATGGCTCATATTCCCGCTTCCCAAATGTGCTCTTTGTAAAACGCCGCCCTTGTTAAATCTGCAGCCGCTTTCTTTGTTCTCCTTTAATGTAAATTTCCTTCTTTCAAGTTCTCTGACGTTTTTTTTTTTTTCCATCTCGCTGCTGCACAATGCCACTCGTTTTTGTTCCCCCCCCCCTCCCTCCCTTCTCCTGTCTGCTTCTTCTTCTTCTTCTGTTTGTCTTTTAGTCCTCTTTCTTTTCCGCCTTGTATGTTTTGGATTTTCTCCCCCCGTTAGGTGAGATTTGATTTCTTTGTCTGTTTTGTAAATAGCTCATAGCTCTATAGGAGCAAAATCTCAAATCCCTTTGTACCCTATGTCCTGATCATGGCCAGATGAAACAGCATGTGTTATGTGTGTGGTTAGCAAAACATAAAAAAAAATAAAAACCATGGTTTTTATACGACACAGAATCTATATGGGCACATGGCACAACCCTGCTGCTCTAAAGAGTTACGTATGAGTCTTGTGACATGAGTGAGTGAACATCATGAGGGCAGTGTCCAGTCAAAGCCGGAACCACTCACATTATTTCACATCTCAACCAAACCCGCTTACAACCAGCACCTTTGTTACAAAGTCTGTGGAGCCTTTGTTTGTGTAAAACCTGATTAGAAATTCACTCACTTCTTCTGTGATCCCGTGGGGGGGTTTATTAATTGAAATTAAAGCTTGATATGTAACTGTAACCACATGCTGTTGACCTTTTATATGTCCACAAAATAAATAGTGTTGGCGACACGTCAAGAATGGGAACAGTCTCATGTTCCTGATTTGGGATCTATGGCTGAAAGGTGATGTCCACATTTAACTGTTTACTTTAAGCTGGCTTAGGAAAAGGGTGTTGTGGGTAACCTGAGGTCGGCAGGGAAGCTGACGTGCACACTTTCTGACCTCAGTAAACGTTAAGTGGACATGAGCATCAAGCTAGTTGAAGAAAGTTAAGTTTAAAAAGAACAAACAAGCTGAATAGCATTTTCATGTAGCATGTTGAGCCATAAGGCTACACAAAACTTACACACATTACGTTATTACAATTATCAGATTGCATTGTGTTAGCAGCAATCTCTGCACAGTGTTTGACTTTTTTTCAGCATTCAGACGCTTTTAAACCATAAGCGTTTGTAAAATCAGTGATCTGTTAATAAATCCTTTTTAGCTTTGCTTATATTTAGTTCCTGCTTCTTTTCCCTTGGGTTTATTTAATTGTTCCTCCCCTCATCCCCTATAGCCATCTTGGGGGGAAAGTAACAACGTCTTTGTACATTAAAATGGATTCTGTGAAATCACTTTGTGCTTCTGCCTTAAAGGAAGCACTGCACAGCGGGAGCTTCACAAACACATACAGTCGGACATGCACGCACAACACAGCGCTGCGCTCATCCACTGGCTCCGCAGAAACCGTCTCGCCTTCGAACCACCCCACCACTGTTGATAATTCTGCAGTGCTTTCTCACATTTTTGACTTGAGTAGTAAAACAATGCAGCTCCTTCAGTGCATAACTATCCCTGCAGAATATGGGCACGAGTCTAACCCCCCATTACCAGTCTTTAAACAACGCTTAATCATCACTTAAGTAGAGCGAATTGATCAATTCACCTTCACGAGATAAACTGTGGTTATAACGATGCAACAACAGCACTTCTTCTATATGGAGTTTTCATCATCCAGACGTGTGTGCGTGTCCACTTCTCACTCCTCCTCCTCCTCCTCCTCCTCCTCCTCCTCCTCCTCCTCCTCCTCTTCCTCCCTCCACAGCAGCGGTGACACACTGGCCTACAAACTGAGCGTCCCACCTCTCCTCACCCCTCTGCTGCTCCCTTTCTCTCTCTCTCACACACACACACACACAATCACTGTCTCTCTCCCTCCGTTCTGCTTTCCTCTCGTCGCTTTTTGCCGTGTTCCTCTTTCTCTCCTCGACGTGGCTCTGCAGGAGGGTTTCATAACTCACCTGCCTCGCTCCAATAAAGCCGCTTTAATAACTCATTCAGGCCAGTCTGTTACATAAGAGAGGTGTGTGTGTTTGTGTGTGTACGAGTGTGTGCGGCATTAATCTTTTTGATTTTGTCTTTCTCGAGGCGAGTTATGTAACCCAGTTAAATCTTCGTTTGTCTTGGAAGGGAAACAGTTTTTCCACAAGTATGTCTCCTTTGGTTTTGGCTTTCTTTTTCTTTTTTTAATAAACTGCGGTTTGATCCATTAGACGCCTCTCCTCAGTTCACCCCTGCAAACTTTGTAATGAGCTGAAACAAAACAGGTGTTGTTGAGTAATTTATGGTCATTAATTAAATGTAAATTTATGAGCTTTGTCTTTTTTTATAACCTCTGCCAAGGCCATGTCTTGTCTGCATGCATGTGTGAATGCAAACAATCTGAGTTTATCCAGAGTTTCTCCTTCCATCTGCCTTGTATTTTTCTGCAAGGAAAGGCTACACAAATGGGGATCTTTGTTCTTCTTCTGGACATAGCTTCTTTATTTACGACTCGCCCTTTTTGCAGAGTTTAATAATTAAAAAGTCTAGCTGATATGGTTTCTCAATCAGCGGGTAGGTTGATTTCAGGAAATCGATTGTAGTTAAGAAGTTAAAATAAAACACTCTCTGGTTCCTGTTCCAAAGATCAAGAATTGGCAACTTTCCTCACTTTTATGTAACTTTATACTGAATCTCCTTGGGTTTTTCTTGTTTTTTTTCTCTTGTTTTCAGAGAAAACAAGCGATGTGAAGATGTCTGTCCGTCTTTCTGTCCAATCCCATAACCTGAAATCATCTGGGATATTTTTCTCAAAGCTGCAATTTGCAAAACAGTCGTAAAAAAAAAAAGAGAGAATACTCTGAACCCTGCTTAACAGCAGGCGTGAGGCGGAAAGCCCTGACATCGACAACACACACACCTTCACACACACTCACGCATACACATGCTCTTACGCACACAGGCAAGAGACACACTCATCTCTGCATATGTGCCTCAGCGAGCGTATATTGGCGAGTATCTGTCTAGATGTTCTGTAAATGTCACTGTGTTCGTCTGGGTCTGCCAGCTCTTCTGAGTGTGTTCTGTGAGACTGCGATGCGGTACATCTTTGTGTGTGTGTGTGCGCGTGCGTGCGTGCGTGTGTGTGTGTGTGTGTACAGGACGTGAGGTTCTTGTGAACATGCTGGTTGTGTAACAGCCAGAGGCAGCCGTTACATAAGCGTCCCCAGCCTCAGCGTTGGTGGCCTGTCTGTCTAGAGAGCAACTTTTCTGTCTGAGTGCAACTGAGGCTTGTGTGTGTGTTTAAAGCAGGTCACTCTATTGTGTGCAGCAGCCTCTTCTGGCACATCAGGGTGTATTTAAAAGAAAAAAAGAAGGACTTCTTTGTGCGACCTCGACTCTTAACACGACCTACTGACCTCATTAACACCTTCACATTCAGCCGTGATGGGACTTGATTTTTGCTCATTGACAGTTTGACCGCCTTCTGACATTTTGACACAAACACTCCTGCGAATTAGTCGAGTTTAGTGGTTACTCACGTCACATAAAATCAGGCTTCCATTTTCTCAATCCTGTGTTTTATGTCGGTGTGCAGCCTTTAAAACGTAACAAAACAACCCTTTATTGAATTCAGGTGAAGCTTTTTCTAACATTTTAACTGTTATTATTTTACCATATTACTTTATTTCCTCATTCTCTGCATATCTAACTAAGCACTCACTGCCTCATATTCTGTTTTGTCTTTCTTTAATTAGCTGAATATCTCAAAATGGAATCAGTATTCAATGAGAGTGAGAATCAGAGCTGAATATTTGATGCTTTTGATGAATCATTTATCCCCCTTGGCATGTTTTGTGTTCACATTACAAGAAACAAACCTTTGATTGTTTTCTTTTACTATATATTAGGGCTGTTACGAGATCATTATTAAAACATTACGATATTTCTTATCCAGGTGACCCTTTGTCGATACACTGACGCAGAGCAGCAGACATTATGACCAAGTCTGTTGTTGAACTGCAAATGACCACAGAACATTCCCCCGGCCCCCCACCACAACTAAGTCGTTTGTCTGTTACCGGTGGAAACGATAAACGGCAACAGAGCAACGGACAAGTCACAATATGTAAACAGTGACTTCATTACGAGATGGTTAAAACATTTCAAAATGGACATGCATTGTTTTGCATTTCGTGACTTTAAGTCGAATAAAACACGATTTTTCCAGTCATATATTTTGTTATCCAAGGTTTTAAGAAAGTGTTAGAATAGACCCCAATAGCGTCTCTCATCTCGTCAAGTGAATCGAGTGTGATGTCACAGCCCATGATATACTGTATAAATCAGAATATATACTGTATATATTAATCATTATATCATAATGCCATAATCTCCTTCTAAGCTTAATTGCAAGCTTAAGTCTGTTTTAGTAAAATAGAAACACTTGATCAGTAACGTTCCTTGACCAAAGAGCATGTATGGAGATTTGATGAAAGTGCTAGAGAGCACTTTGTCAGACAGATGAAATTACACCCTGTAATGACAGCCGTATACCCAATGGCTCAAGGTCGTCCTGCCCTGTAAGAGGTTATCCTGTTTTATAACACAAACATCAAAAGAGGAAGATTATGTAAGAAATGGGACACAACGGCCAACGAGCGCGATTGAACATGCACCTGGAAAAAAGAAGGGGGGAAGATGAAAGGGGGGGGGGGGTAAACATAGAAAGGCAAATGGAATGAGAAGACAGATCAAAGTCTGAAAAAGGAAGTAACAGATGAACAGAGAGGTGTGAAGAAAATGGAGACTTCATGGAAGAAGAGGAGGAGGATGAGGTGGGAGAAGGTCTCGGCAGGTAGAATCAAAGACAGATTGGGAGAGAAAGGAAGTTACTATTATACAAAATAGGGAGAGAAAGGAAGTGGAGGAGGAATGACAAAAAAAGACAGGTGGTGAAATGAGAAATGCACAGGATGAGGCTGAAAAGTCAGAGGAGGAAGAAAACTAAGAATAGGCCACGGGACAGAAATCTGGACAGGAACAGCAGAGAGGTGAAGAATAGGTTGAAGAAAAGAGGGTTAACCGGTTACACTTCCACTTTGGTCATCCTGCTGAGGTTAATACATTTTTACAACAGTCAAAAAATACTGCTGATTTATATACCTCCTAAGATTGTTTTTTCAGTGTGTACTTTATCAGAGCCCTTTTTTATGAGCACAGCCCAAAAATGGCAAAATAAAATAAAAACAAAAATTAGATATTGTAAGAATCAGTTGTTTATTTCTAACTATTTAATGGAAAATCATACTTTTATTCCAGGTTTTTAACCAAAGTTTCCACTGATTTTGAAATCATCCTGAGTTTTGCTTATTCACATGTCCCTCACAGCGTGACGTTTTTCCTGTAGGGCGAGACAGGGGGAGGGGTCTCAGGGGGCAAAAAGACACCGATGGCGGACAGAGTTCTTTTGCCTTTATATCAATGCTCAGAGATATTGGAGGCCAGGGTGAAAAAAATCATCCGTTAGTGTTCAAACATGGAGCTGACTTTTGTGCATTTGTGAAAACCCCACGGACAAAGGGAAGTAAAAAAGATCAAATCCTGATAGTTAAGCCTTTTTCCCTTTATTTGTCATGCTGCGCAGATTAATCAGTTTGTCCATGCCTATGACATCACAGAGGTCGATATGGTCTTTTTTCGATTATTACTTAATCAAGAAGAAGTTACGCAATTATTTTTAACTTTCCAAAACATGTTGAATAACGATCAGAGAATAGAAACCTTTATGGCTCAGAAGTTCAAAAAGTGGATTCATTTTTTCTGTCTGTGTAACGTCCAGCTTTAGTTGAAATTATTAGATGACCCAGTCTTCTGCTCTGTTAGGTTTTAATTCTGAATCCCTCTGTTTCCTGTCTACTAGGAATCCCCAGTCTTTGTTGGATAACCTGTGTGTGTGTGTGTGTGTGTGTGTGTGTGTGTGTGTGTGTGTGTGTGTGTGTGTGTGTGTGTGTGTGTGTGTGTGTGTGTGTGTGTGTGTGTGTGTGTGTGTGTGTGTGTGTGTGTGTGTGTGTGTGTGTGTGTGTGTGTGTGTGTGTGTGTGTGTGTGTGTGTGTGTGTGTGTGTGTGTGTGTGTGTGTGTGTGTGTGTGTGTGTGTGTGTGTGTGTGTGTGTGTGTGTGTGTGTGTGTGTGGAGACGTGGAGGATTCTCCGCTGTGTAGTAGTGAATATCTGCCGTCATCTGTAATCTCTTTACGTAGAGCGCAAGCAGAAGGACTGAAGGGCGAGACACAGACACACTGTCCACTCCAGATGTTTTATTTATTCATTTTCAGCGTTCTGGTCGGTGAGTCACAGGGCGGAGAGGCAGTAGAGTAGACGCAGGAAAGTTAGAGATTTAAAAATGGATTTTGTTTTGGAGGGAAACAGACACGCACAAACACACACCTGAAACAGTGGACTCTTAGGTGTGTGTGTGTGTGTGTGTGTGTGTGTGTGTGTGTCCCAGTTGGCTCTCAGTTTTCCCAAAATCATGAAATAGGGATGCAAATAAATCTTCTGCAGGTATTTGCACTGAAAAAACTAAAATCTCATTACGTATATTTGTGTCTACATTTGGGGCTTTTTGCCTTATTTAGATAAGACAGCTGAAGACTGACAGGACACGTTGGGAGGAGAGAGAGAGTGTGGGATGAGATGCAGCAAAGATTAGAGGTCGGATTTGAACCGTCGGCCTGCTGCGGCGAGGACTATGTCTTCTGTACATTGGGCGCATGGCATAACCGCTAGGCTATCCAGCGCCGCTCATTAGCTTTTCTACAGGGAAACAATTTCCAGAAAATGTTGCACTTTCAAAGAGTTCAACAACTATTGGATAGGTTGTTTTTTTTTGGCATTTTGTAGTTCTATGGTGCACATCACAAAAACATTCTCTAAACTTTAACTCAGTGCAAACAGGGTTGTGACTCACCGTTAAAATTCAAACAGATTGCATTTAGTTCTGCCACAGTCTGTTGTAATAATAAATAATGGAGACGTCCAGGAAAAATGCCCGTGGCTGACTGTACAGATTGTAATCTTTGCTCTTGTTTGGAGCTCGAGGGCAGATGTTCAGCCATCTGTTCTGGACAATGTTTTTTTTTTCCTTGAAGGGCAACCACTGATAACTAACAAGACAACCTTATTAAGTACAGTCTGAAGTCTGTGTCTGTCTAAAACTGTGCATCACTAACTTAGTTTGTTTCAGAAACGAAATCAGTCGCTGACAACTTGATTTAATCCAGCGAGGGTTGGGAGGGTCAGGAATCTCTAAAGTGTATACATTCATCTTGTGTCTACAGTTCTCTTTTAGAAGGTTACAATGTTTCCTCTCTCTTTTTTTTCCTTGTGTTGCTTTGCTGTTTTAATCTTTCCTGGTCTCTCTTTTCTTCCCTTTCCTCTCTAATAACACTGACACACTTATCACTCTGATTAGACACACACACAGACTCACACAGTGTGCGGCTGCATGGTTGCGGTGTTGTGTTTTTTAGCGCAGTGCAAGTCGTTATATAAACTCTTAACATATACGTAGATGTGGTTATGTAACCTTGTGGTTTCAGGAGACATTTCCCCCGCTTCACCCCCCCTCTGAGACACACACACACACACACACACACACACACACACTCAGCATGATTAAGTTGCCAATGGCCTCACATTCTTCAGAGCTGCGTATATCTCGGGTACATGTTGTGCTGTTTTTGTTGCAGAGCAGCAGGTCTTCAAACCGCAGGGCGGGTCCAACAGAACAAATTAATGAGTTAGAAAATTTGCCCTGGATTCTGTTTACTTTGTGACACTTACAGATAACTGATGATTCAGCTCTTCATCAAAACACTTGGTTGCGTTCTCACCCTCTTTTCTCAGAGCGTCAGTGGTGAAGGAAAGCAAAAGGGGTTCAACCGAAGGCTCATCTCATTTTATGCACCCTCACAGTTATTCAGATTTCTCTTCCTCCTGTGCTCCACACAACCAGCAGCGCTTAAGTTTCACTCTGTCACATAGCAACAATCTGCTCTCTAAATCTTTAGCCTCAGGTTCAACCTGAAGAAAACATAGCCACTCATCTGTGGCTAGAACTGAAATTTAAGGAACTGTTCCACCAGCCAGTTTGTTTCAGCCTTAAAGTTAAAATATATAAATGATTGGTGGACATCTAGTACACCTAACTCTAGTTTTTTACTAATTCAGAGAAGAGTTTTTTTATTGGGCAGATCGGGTGAAATGTTGAACAAACTCTGGCTTTGTTTCCATTGTCAAACATGAGAGGCAATGGAGGCATTGTAGGACTCTTACACTAAAAGGAGTCATGATTCAAACATCAGAATTGGCAATAGACTAAAAATATCAGGATCAGATATCGGCATCAGCCCTGATTTTCCCACTTCCTTAGCTATTATACCATTTATCTTGTCAACATGCACCTTTATTCTGTATATTATTCTGGATCTTACTTCAGATTTTCTATTCAACAAACGTTTTTAAGTCTGCATGTTGAGAAGCTTGACAGATTTCAGACATCTAATGAATAACTCTGAGAAATATGTTTTTATTTGGAAAAATCCACGACAGAAATGGATCAATGTTAATCGCAGCGTGTCCAAAAGTCTGGACTTACAAGGAGAGCAGCCTTGAAAGTCCAACTGTGAGGTGTGTAAATGTCACTGGCCTCACTCTGTCTGTCTGTCTGTCTGTCCATCTGTCTGTCTTCATGGAGCCAATGATTCACCTTTTACCTGAGTGACATTATCTTTGGAGTGAAGCCAATATTGTGTCCAACTTTAATTTCCACAGCGCCCAAAAACTTGTGTGTGTTTGTTGAGCATCATTCAAGACAGGTTTTTTTAGTTTCTCAGATCCTCAGTGGGGGAATACGCAATGATTCATTAGTTATATAATGTGTTTTGTTTATTTTGGTGTGTATGCGTTGTATAACTCGTCTCTGCTGTCTGGTCATGATGGGGTGAGATTCTCTGCACGCCGTTTGTTTGCAAGTCTGTGTGAGGCACTCTTTCCTCAACGGCTACAAAACGTCTCGGTGATAAATCAAAGTCACAGCTGCGTACTTGTGAATGCACCAAGCTACGTTTCATACTAAAGTCCCATATGTCATCCCATGTGCATTAAGTGTTGCCTACTGTTATTCTAAGAACACCTGGAAAGTCTCAATAATATAACAGAGAGGAGATGAGTGTTTATACATGTAAAAAAAAAAAAAAGAGCCTCATGGTCATCTGTATCCTGGGGGTTATGAAACTTGTTTTGTAGCCTTTTTCATTTGCCTCATTGCGCTTCAAGTGTCGTTATTTCCAACGAAGTGGAACAGAAGCAAGTGATTGGCTGGATGCCATCTTGTATTCAGGGTGACAAATGTTACATAAATGACTGAGACTGACGCCAGAGTCTCCACAGTGCGAGGAAAGAATCTGACCTCAAATGTAGCCTAAGCAGTTTAGTAGTCTGTTGTAATTGTACCCAAAATAGTTATTTTCATGATCAATCAATCCGTTTGTTATTTTTGGATGAATAAGCCGCTCCAGTTGGGTCAGAAAACTCTGAGAATGCCCCTCCGAAGAAATGTCCCTGCTCGTGGCTACGTCTTCTAATCACATATTTTCAATACATTTTTTCTTTTTTTCTATCATTTCACAAAATTGTGTTGTCAGGACAAGTTATCGTTGCCATGGAGACACATAATGTCACGTCAAAGACCGCTACATAAGGAAGCGGGAACTGCTACTGAAAGCTGCCGTACTGTTGCTGTATGTGCTGCTGAGATAAAAACGTCATGTATATTAAACTTGGATACATTAGCTCGTCTGTAGACATATTCTCTTCCTCGTCATGACTACGGTACACTCAGAGTTAGTTTTAATCGTGGGTGGGGGGTGGAGTAGCAGAGAGAATCACCTCCATGATTCCCCGCCAGCCTCGACGTCATCTTTTATTATTGTTTTTGATCGTGAGCCCCCTGGCGGCGTTTAACTATTGTTGTGGTTGTCTGTTCCACAGCATCCCACTCTTTCTGTCCCATTCATCTTGACTGATATCCTGCGCTGAATGATTCATTTGCTCTTGTTTGTTTTCTTCCCTTTATTTCATAAGGATAAGTCCTTGAAAAGAAAACCAAACCGCTTTCATTTCTCTATCTCTAAAAGCCTCGCATCAAAACGTAAATTAAGAGATTTTATCAGCCTGACGTACCAAAAATGAAAACCAAACTCTTGTTTTATTACTTCATTCTTCATTCAACAATAATCTGTTAACTTTTGACATTTAGGTTTTTTGGGTATATTAGGCCTTTATTTGAGAGGGCAGCAGATAGAGGAGAATATATCCAGGAGAGAGAGAGTGGGAAAGGAGCCACAGGTTGGACTTGAACCCTGATCGCCTGCTTTGAAGACTAAAGCCTCTATAAATGGGGCGCGACCTAACCGGCAGGCCCCCAGCAGCCTGTTTTATAAAACAAACTTGTAAATAAACATCTCCGATACATCAAATAATCTGGAACTCAGGAGGCATGTTTGTGCTGGGACACTGGGTGCAGGCACATCGTGTGGTGAACTGCTTTTAGAATCGTATTTGGTAACATGTTTCATAAGGCCCTGCGACTCGCCCCCTCTCTCTCTCTCTCTCTCTGTCACTCTTTCTCTTTCGGTTGTGAATAATTCCTTTTCCTGTTGTCTCTCTTGACCTTGGCAAAAGAAAAAGTCCTGCCTCCGAGAATCTTCGTCTCTTTGTGCTTGTTTGTGTGTCGCCTATATGTTTTTTTTTTGTACATGTTGTTGTTTTACAGTCCCTCTGACTCACTGTGCATCTCTCTCAGTCTCTTTGAATGATGACCTCTCTTTCATCTCTCCTCTCACCCCTCCTCTCTTCCCCTTCCTGTCTGCCCCCTCCGTGTCGGCTTTAAGTGCTCTCCGCCTGTGTGTATGTGTGGTTGTTGATGTTTAGGCTGTGTGCGTTTCAGGAATCGTTACATAACTGTTCTGTAAGTAAGAGTTGGAGGGAGGCAGGGGCAAAACAGGGGAGAGAGATGGGGTTATTGAGTGAATTTTATTTTGGGACATCTTTGCGTTCAAAGAACTCATTGTCTCTCTGCTCTTACCTCTGCCTGACGTAATAATCATTAAACCTGTGTCCAGTC
The DNA here is from genome assembly GCF_963584025.1 of Labrus mixtus. NCBI lineage: Eukaryota > Metazoa > Chordata > Actinopteri > Labriformes > Labridae > Labrus > Labrus mixtus. The sequence goes on from NC_083626.1 coordinate 3,901,977, forward strand.
TCCACTGACAGTTCCTGGAAAAGAAATCACATGGTGTACAGGAAGTTACGGGTTTTATGCGTCCTGTTATTTATTTTCTATGAAAGAAGAGGAAGAAGACATGAGTAGCTAGTCCGTGCGATTCCCTCCAAACAGAGGAAAGAAGTCAAAGTTCTGCACACCGCTCACGGTCTGCTTTGGATTTGATCATTTGGAACTGATTTCCGCACAAAGCTTGTAGAGAAATATTGTCCCGTCTGGCAGCTGTAGCCTGAATGAATAGCTGAGAGTTTATTTTAGTTGCAGGCTTGAGTCCAGCCTGAGAACACTCAAACGACTGAGCCAAAAGTATCAAATAGAGCAGACAATTGTCTATATATAAACTAAAAAGTCTTCACAAAGGAGCCTCCCTGGGAAGTTACATTGACTTAAGAATCGAAGCTTGATCCAAAGGCAACTGGACACATGCTTCATATGTACCATGACCGGGATAGCTAAGAACCTACAGACATTGATATAAGATGTCTTCAGAGTTTGACAAACTTTACATTGACTCGATCACACTTGACAAGTGTTAAACTACAACTCGAGTCAGCCGTCATGCTTGTCGCACTGTCGCTGTACTCGGACACAGTGATGGTTTGAGCCAATCAGCAACATTTATATGCTAACATTTGCACAATGAGGATGCCAATATGCCTACATTTGCCAGCCATAATGTAAACTATGTTCCCTATCAGGTGAGATAGCATGATGCATGAATATGTACAGTACAAGTACAGTTGACGCTGATGGGAGTGTCATAAACCAAAGTAGAGCTGAGTGTTCCAGTGAAGGAAGCACAGATTAATGTGCTTACAACTCATTCCTCGATCACTTAAGGTCAAGGTTCGTTGCAATAAATGTTTACGTTTTTGAGACATTGATACAAACATTGCTGAACTAACTGTTAGAAGAACATTTTGGGAATCACTTAAATCAGAAGAGCTCATCCTCCAAGGACTGAGAATATATTTTAAGAACTTCAATGGAAAGTAATCTTGTTTCATTGTTTATGACTGGATTCTTTTTAATCGAGCTGGACAATTCATCTCAGTTTCATCATTATCTGGATACGAGCATTTACAGTAAACACATTGCAAAAATCATGAATTTATTGCAATAAGTAAGAAAAACTGTTATAGGAAATGAAGCATTGCTTACCCACTCAGCACTTGTATATTCTACTTATTGCCATATACGTCTATAACATTTTGATGCAGTATGATGATGAAGCTCAAGCTAACCGGTAGCCACCTTCAGATTGATTGGTGAAACTCTGAAGTTAGAGAAGAGTTGCTATATTCTGGTTTCACATGACTTATGTTTCAGGCATTGTGTTAAAACTGAATAACTGTAGATAACCATACAGTACAAACTGTGAGTTACAGCTAACATGCACTTTTTAACTTTTGTTTATTCATCGCACTTCATATCGTTTTCTCCATATTGAGCAGAGTTATTACACATTGCATATTTTCTCTCATATTGTGTAAGCCCAGTTTGTTATCTGTTGACGCTTTTCTCTTCTCTGGAATTAACTAAGTTGTTCCCACCATTATGTCATCTTTTTCTTTAATATAATACTTTGAGACACATTAGTACAACACACTTACTAACACACACACCCCACACACAATAACTACTGAGACAGGCTGGTGTCATTAGCGGCAACATCAAGAAGTTTGTTATCGTGTAGATGGACTGAAGGGGCGTTTTATGTAAGTTGTTTTTCAACTCTCAGTGAGCTCATCAGCAGCCTCCATGCTCCATTATGTTGTGATGTGTTTGTGTGTGCGCGTGTGTGTGTGTGTGTGTGTGTGTGTGTGTGTGTGTGTGTTCTCATAATGTTGGAAACTGAAACATGGGTTTGCCAGGTGTCATGCAGTGAACATGTCTTGTACGCACTTCTCTGTGCGTATTATGAAAGTGAACATCATGTGTGTGTGTTGGCAATGTGTTCTTGTTTGTCCACTCATCTCAGGCAGATTCTTGGCTGGACAAAACTGCGTCTGTGTGTGTGTGCGCGTGTGTGTGTGCGCGTGTGTGTGTGTGTGTGTGTGTGTGTGTGTGTGTGTGTGTGTGCGTGTGTGTGTGTGTTGATTTATATTCTTATTGAACACTTGGACACTCTGGAAAATGTGTGTGTGTGTGCGCGCGTATTGATGTGTGAGTTTCTGTGTGTGTGTGTGTGTGTGTGTGTGTGTGTGTGTGTGTGTGTGTGTGTGTGTGTGTGTGTGTGTGTGTGTGTGTGTGTGTGTGTGTGTGTGTGTGTGTGTGTGTGTGTGTGTGTGTGTGTGTGTGTGTGTGTGTGTGTGTGTGTGTGTGTGTGTGTGTGTGTGTGTGTGTGTGTGTGTGTGTGTGTGTGTGTGTGTGTGTGTGTGTGTGTGTGTGTGTGTGTGTGTGTGTGTGTGTGTGTGTGTGTGTGTGTGTGTGTGTGTGTGTGTGTGTGTGTGTGTGTGTGTGTGTGTGTGTCAGTGTTTGTGTCCTGTCTTGTGTTTCATAAGCCGTCCATATTTATGATCCAGCTCTTACATAAGCCTCAGATCTGGTTCAGTGTGTCTCTGCCAGATCAACTGAGAGAGGAGGAGGAAGAGGAGGAGAAAGGAAGAAGAAGAAAGGTGAAAGTCAAATACAAGCAGATTGAAAGTAGATAAAACAGAGATCGCTCCAGAAGTTAAGAGGAGTTTTAGGAGAGATTGAAGAATAGAAATGTGTTTACAGATGGTATAAAAAGTGCCTGCACACTTTTCCTGATTTCATATTGAAGCATTTCTCGGCTCAGGGTCAGATAAATCTAACTTCCTGGTTAAATCCTCGCAGGCTGAGTGATGACAGTAGCTTACATAAGTCCTGTTTCATTGGACTTGAAAACAAGTTAAAAAAATTGAAAGACAAGTTTGAGATATTTGTGAAAAAGTAAATTTCTAAAAATGTTGGACAAAAGTCTCATACTTTACTAATGGCCGGCAGAAGTTTCTTTACTAAAGAAGTTTCTGAAACTGTTTGAAACAGGAGGATCATTGTTTGCACTTAAAAGTCGTAAAGTGAAAAGTAGACATCCAGGAAAAGGTGAATCAATCAGTGAATATTTGGTAGTTTACTGCTTGTGTTTATGCCATCTGTTAAAGTGAATGAGCTCTGCCAAGTTGCCGTCCTGTGTTGTCTTTATGGGAGAGGAGTGTCTTATCTGCACCTCTGGCAAACCCATCAGAAAATGTCTCCGGGCACAGAACATAATGGAAAAGTAATTTGATGATTATACAGGGGGAATAATTGGCTTTGGGGAGGATCTGCATATTTGACGCTGGATTGTTCACATCAAGTAATGATTCATTTACTTGATTTATGTCTTCCTATTTACAGACAGTTGAAATGAATAGGTTTGAGATCTGGCATGGAATCAGCGCTGAGAGCAGTTTTGGGTGCTAAGGTGGCACACTATATTATTTTAATGACACAACCCGTCCTGGATATTTATTATTTAAATTGCTCTCCATTTGTGAAACAAAACCCAAAGTACTGGAGTAGGGTCTGCCCCCATGGTAAAGAACACAGAGGAAGATGTATCACAAATAATAACAATAATTTTGGGGCTTTTTTATGCGTTTATGGGATAGAGGACAGTGGATAGTGTTGGAAACAGGGATACAAGAGTGGGGAAAGGCATGCCCCTCTGAAGTCCTTTCTTCAATTCCATTTGAAATAACCACTATTTATTCTCTTCCCTCTCTGTCTCACAGACCAGTCCCACAGTGCCCCCTTCAGCTCCGAGAATGAGGCTCAGGGAGGCGACTCTGCCGCCTGGCAGTGCACCCCTCCCCCATCTACCTCACCTTCGGGGGAGATGCCAGCCCACACTCCGCCATCCCAGCCTGCATCCAGACCCAGGTCCAGGCCGGCCAGCCAAAGCCCCTCCCCTCCCTCCGCCCTGACAGGAACCAAGAAGAGAAGCTCCAAACCAGCACACATGAGGCGCAACATCAGGTAACCCAACGAAGTATTTGGGCTGGCCTATAATTTGTGGTTCATTTATAGACTGTATGGAACATGGATGTAGTCCCAGTGATGTCACACAATGGTTACTGAAGGGGAGTTTTGAAGCCCATGTTGAAAATTATGTCTCAATGTAAATTTTGAAACAGCTGAGGAGCTGAGCCAGGTCTTAACATAAAATAAGGAAAAATGTTTCCTTCAGCAATAAATCATTTAAACTGGATCTAAAGAAATGATTAAATGCTTGGCAAACAGTAAGCAGTCTACCATGACATGAAAGGGATTAGCTCACAATCCCTTGATTATGTTTCTGGGTAAACTAACACTCACTCTTATTCAACACTATTTGTCATAATGGTCACTGTTGGCTGGATATTTGGATTTATCGCCTTCCTGCTGTGTCTCTTCTGGCCTTTCTGCCTCTCTGATTTCACTCTTATTTTTAAAGGACTAAAGCGCGGGCCAATCTGATTTCAGTGAAATCTGTCAATGATTATACTTCAGCATGCTCAGTGTGCAGCTGCATTCCTCTAGCTGCCAATAACCACGATAGAGCTCAACCTCAAATATGCTGCTGCTTTTACATAACAGCATCGCTACAGTAACTTGTATAACAATACATAACAATGGTAATAATTCTAAGAATTAAATCATAATAATCAATACAACTCTCTTTGTACAAAAGTTCAAATACACACATACATACGCCTACAGTTAGCATGAAAGCTAAGATGTATTAATCTTATTCCTGAATTAAAGATTATATAATAGGCCTTATTTTATTTCTCAAACAATAAATATCTTAAAACTGTACTAATTATTTTGACAATTCAGGGGCAGAAGAGCTAAAAGACCAAACTTAAACACACAACCCTGATATACCAACTAAGCTAGTCTTTCTAGCTAGCGTGTTAGCTAACACGTTTACACATCTATCAATCACTTAGCCACATTAGCAGTAATTTGGAGCTATGTTTATGTCCACAAGAGAATGTAAGGACAATATTCACTCCACTTTTGAGCTTGTTTTTCCCACCAACTTGAGAGGAAAGATAACCTGATCCTTTTAGCAGCTAAATGTAATGTCACATTCAGGGGTTAGCAATAGCTCCGTACGTCTATCGTTAGGCTACCCTGTCCAGTTTGGTTAATCACAGTTTTTCTTCTTTAAAATCTGAAAACAAAACCTAAAGCTCCTCAGAACTGCAGAAGCCGGGTGAACTGTGTGGTTTCGTAGCTAACTGATCGTGACACCATTCATTACAAAAGACTAATGTGATTCAAAATGAGTATATAAATAATACTAATAAACGCGATAAGCACTGTTTCATAGAGCTGTCACAAATGGTCCATCAGATGTTTTAAGCAGGCTCTTGCAGTTTTTCAGTGTGTAAAAAAAACTAGAATTTTACTGATGTTATTTAAATTTTCTCTGTGCAGGAAGTTACTGAGGGAGCATCAGCTGGAGGCAGTGACCAAAGTCGCCCAGCAGGACGAGTTAGAGAGGAGACGGCGTCTGGAGCAGCAGAGAAAACAGGATTTCCCCTTACCACTGCTGCCTGAATACACAACTGGTGAGAACATGTAGCCCCCCAGAACTGTCTTCCTTTAAAAAATTTCTATCACCCATTGACCCATGAAAACTAACCATCAAACATTTTTCATAATTCAGAAACTGTGTTTCAAGCAACTGCCTGCAAACTCAAATTCCCTAAGAACGGAAAGTGCTCCATGAATTGCACCTCATTCCCCTGCTATCTGCTTCATCTCTATGTCCAATTCACAAGGAACATTGCGTAATGATACCCAACACAAACAAGCACACAAAGTTGTCCTTTTTCGTGCACAATGGTCCTATGTGGAGCAGCCTTGTGCTGACAGAGCTCTATTCTGTCCACTTACAGATGATGTGCTGGAAAGGGAGGAGACACCTTTTCCAGTTTATTGTGAAGTCCACAATTCTTTTGTGAATCTTCCTTCCTAATGCCCCTCATTTCTTCCTATCTTCTGTCTTCTATTGTCTTTCTTCCCTGTTTTTTTTTAACCCTTGCGTTCCTTTCTCTCCAGATGATGTAACAAAGCACGTGTCGTCAGCATCAACGGCATCACAGAAAGACGTGAAGTCTGCCGGACAGGAGGTTGTCAGTTTTGATGACTCCAGCTGCACAGTCGGCATTGAGGACGACAGCAAGACTAACATACCCACATCTGCTAACACTGAACGCACACACAAAACAGGTGAGACACACACACACACACCCACACATATAGTCAGTTTAATATGACCCCAAAACTCTTCTTCTTCATCATTTTCTAATAAAAAAGGCCTCCTAAAAAATATATTTTCAAAACAAATAGAAAAGATAAGATGTTCCCAACTAATTCCAAAGAATCCAACAACCCTGCTTAATAAAGAGAATCCCCTGGAGGGTAACCCAGCTGTATTTGTATCAGTCACTGAGATGTTAAATTGCCTGAAATGTACCCCATACATCTCTGGCAGCGGCTGACCTTTGATCTTCAATCGTGAAAGTGGGCCAGTGGGTCAGAAGGCTGAGGTGGTCATGAAAGCAGATAGGGACGCAGAGCTGTGAAGTTTATTTATGACTCATCTTCCAGCTGTGTATTCGGAGCTGTTCGCATAGCTAGGTAAGCCTTAAATAAGCCACAAGCTCATTCTTGAAATGCCTAAACAGCACAGTGTGAGCTTTGGTACAACGTGTGAGGAGTTCTCTGTCACATGTCAAATACTTGGAAGAGTCCAACTTGTAGATCTATACAGTAGAACAATACATCTACTACTTTTCAACGTGGGACTGAATAGAATGTGTTGATGCTGATTTTCCATGATGTTGATTCAATTTTGAGATAATTTACTTTAGCGGCAACATATACAGTCACATACACACCACAGCCAAAAAAGCCGCTTTTACAGCACAAAAGAAATCTTTACGTTTTGATTTTATAAACGATAAGTGATATCCATAGTTAGGCGCATAGCTGACATGATTGACAGGTGGGCGGTTTGTAGTTAGCATTAAACCCCGCCGCAGCTCCGGCTCTCAGCCTGTCGTTCGGTCGACTGAGACAGCATTTCCAACATGGCGGCTGCTGCCGATGAGCCTCCGGAGCCCCCTGCAACAGATGGCTGACGTCTCTCAGGCTTCATCCATTTATATTCACAGTCTATGGTGAAACCCTTAAATACATAGAATTTAAAACCTGTGGGTTGCGTTGTTTTGATAAAGAAATGGCCATTCAATCATCATTACGGATGCAGGAATGATATACGCTTTGGTGGTTAAATAACTTAGTGACTGGTCCAGGAGGGTTCAGATTTATCAGAATTCATGAATCAAAAATGGAAGACCACATTTCCTCAAACTGTATTTATGGGTAATTAAATCACCATTTCCTGGCCGTGACATTTCTGGAAAGATTGAGGGTATATTTAAAGATGAAAATGCCATGTTGAATTGGCAGCACAAGAATGAATTGGGTGAAAAGGACACTCAATCCTGGCAGTTGAAGATGCTCTTAATTAAATCAAAATCCCAGTGACGTTAAAACACAGATTCTCCTTAAACAATCCCCTGGATTTAAATCTATCCTGAAATAATTCTACCTGTTTGTAAGCCTTTTTCACACCATGTAGCTGTCCTTAAATTCTGACATTCGAGCTGCCCAGTTGGAGCACCAGGCCCAGATCATCTGAGCATGCAAAGTTGAGATCCAAAGTTGTGTTAGCTGGTCGGTGTCTTGTGGAGCTTCAGTCTCCAGAGATTAAGCAAAGCAGCCTTTAAAGCCTCATGACAGCCATGAGGTTATTCAATTACAAACTGTGTTCTACTCTGTTTTCTAACCCCAGGGGTCTGAAAACATTGGCAACTCATCAACTTGAATCGAGTCACAACCAAATTTGATTTAAGTTTTTTACACAAAAGCCAAAACACAGCTGACAACCAGGCAGCTATTTACCTGAAATCTTCTCAAAAGATGAGGTGAGGATGATTTGTGGGCGATCAAATGTAAAAAAAAAAAACAACAACCAGGGTCTTGCTTGTTTTCTTCTGTGAATTTCATGTTCTTCTGTTGTCCGAGTAAACACCATTTTAAGGAAGTTGCATTTAATTTAATTCAAGAACGTGGTGATCACAAAATGTTCACTGGCACTGACTGCAGATTTATTTAAATTCTTTAAAGGGTGAACAGACAACACAGTTTTCAAATGTTTCAAATCCAATTACAGAAGTCTCTAATCTACTGAGGTCAAAAACATCTTCAGTTCCTGTTAAGAGTATGTGTATGTGGTGGTGGTGGGGGGGGTTACTTATAAAGTGGAGGGGGAGTTTTTGTAGATTAGCCACCATGTGCATCAGAACATTTAAAACCTCCGCAGGGTACATCGTGTACCGTTCCCTTATTGCCCGAGTGCACAGACACTTCCACACAGCCACTCAAACAGGATGAACACACCTGCACCACATACACACACACACATACACACACACACACACTCACACACCAAGGAGAGAGATAGAGAGAGGGAACAAATGAGCTAACACAGAGCATATGTAGATTTGGAAGCTGAGTAAGACAAAGGTAAGGGAGAGAAAAAAAAAGGAATAAAGGGCAGAGAGAGGAAGAGACATGAAAAGGGGGAGAGTGTGTGTGGGGCAGATCAGAGCGGGTCTGTGGAGCAATAAAGCTGGCTAATCCTGGTTATGAGCCAGAACACACACACACACACACACACAAACACACACACATAAGGAACACACACATACACACTCGCAGTGGCACAGTGACATTTCTAGTTGGGGTTGCATAACCAGTCTCCCCCTCCACTCTAATCCTACTTGTATAACCAGCCATTCACTGCAGTTATATAAGCTCTCTCATTTTCTCTCTCTCTCTCTCTCTCTCTCCACACACACACACACACACACACACACACACAGTAACATACTGACACACACCTCTCCTCCTCCCGTAATGCCCTCGTAGACTGCCAGCTTGTGTAACTTTCACCACTTGATACCGTTGACGTTGAAGTTCTTTTTATCAGATATGGATTTCAGTCTTTATACACACACACACACACACACACACACACACACACACACACACACACACACACACACAGAATGACGCACATTTTTAACTATCAGCACAAGTTTTACAAACAACAGAGTATGTCTTGTCGCTTCACTTGAGACAAATGTGTCTCAAGGTCAATAAAAAGTGGTAATTGTTATCAGGGGAGAAGCTGCAAACCAACATTTTAGTTTTTGCTTCCTTTATTTTGCTGTTGTGCAAGATTTTCTTTTCTTTTGTTTTTTTGTGTGACAGCCTTTAAGACAGTTAAAGTTCTTCTTTAGAAAGTCCAAAATCACTTTGAAAACATTAATTAGACTAAAGAAAATAAATTCTGAAATGCATGTGTCTCAAAGAATTAAAAAAAAATCCCTCCTGAATGGTCTTAAAAACCTTGATTGGATTTTTATTTTGCTTTTCTCCCTCCAGTGTTATTTCTCTTTAATTTATCGAGGCAGAGAGCACTTCAAATCAAACCTCTTAATCACAGTTGCATCATCTTTCATCTATTTTGAAAAGACCTTGTAAAATGTAGTTGTTACAGAGATATTTGAATGGAGCATGTTTTTTAGAAGAGCGAAATCTATTGAAATAGCAAAGTGAGTCTACAATAAATAAAACAGTTTCCACCATCTTCAGGTTAATACCCCTACTGAATACAGATATCAGTCCTCGGTCAAATTGAGTTTTCTGAATTTGCAAACAGAAAAACAAGACGTGCAATGCCCATTTTGGAAACCTCGGATGAAATATTTCCCCATCAACCGCCTCCTTACCCTTCTCCTCTGTCCACGCAGATGTGATCGATCTGAGCTCAAGCGAGGACGACACAGTTGTCCACATCAGCAGTGAGTCCACCAACGAGGAGGAAGAGAGGCAGCCGAGCGGCGCTCACGTCAACGACACCCTCAACCGACCAGACGCGGACGGCAGAGTGCTGGTCAACCGGAACCATCCAGCTGAAGAGGAGGACATTTTCCTGTCGCCTCAGTTGGCACAAGCAGTCAAACCTCACCAGGTATTTGTTTGACCTTTACCTTCAGTTCTGTCCACCGATTCTTCCTTCATTCTTCCTGCTTCCTTTACTTGTTGCCATGACTCCAACTTTGTATTAATCACCCCCACTCTCTATCTCTTTTTTTTTCCTCCTCAGGTTGGTGGAATCCGCTTTTTGTACGACAACCTGGTGGAGTCGGTGGAGCGGTTCAGCAACAGCAGCGGGTTCGGATGCATCCTCGCTCACAGCATGGGCCTGGGCAAAACACTGCAAGTCATCTCCTTCATCGACGTCCTGTTCCGACACACCACAGCTCACACCGTGCTCGCCATCGTACCTGTAAGCACTCGCTGATGCAACTTTGACTTTGGTCATCATCTTTTTCTCGCTTTTTTTTTTACCACTTTAGATTTGTTTTACAGAAAATAACAGCCTTTAACAACAACTAATTTGAACGGCTGCTAAGTGCAGTATTTTGATGTCTAACTAAAAACTAGTCAGAATTAAAGCTTCTGTCAATCAGCTGGTTCCATTTACGTTTAAGCATAAACAAAGTGAATATGGAGACTGGAGATTATTTTTTAAAATTATGAATTCTCTTCTTAGGTGAACACGTTGCAGAACTGGCTGTCAGAGTTCAACATGTGGGTCCCTCCCCCAGAGGCTCTACCTCCAGATACAGACCCTAAACTGGTGACGCCCCGGGCCTTTAAGGTTCACATCCTCAACGATGAACACAAGTAAGCAACAGAGAGCGCTCATCATGTCTTTCTGTTTACAGCCTCGATGTTTTCACTCAACCACCTACTTTATTGAATTCAACAGAAAACAAACAGTATCATGACAGTAAATGTTGAAGGAAATCTGTTGGTTTCTTTTTTTTAATTCAATAAAAACTAAGCATTTATAGATCTTAAGTAAACACACACAAACATATATGCAATAGGGTCATTTGTGAATGTAAAATCATCTCAGAAGCCTTGATGCTCTTCCAGTAACACAGAGTTGTGGAGAAACGTTCCCTCTGTCTGTCATCTGAAAATGATGGCACTGACCTTCTGATGATGTACCTCTGCATTTGATCGCCATCTGGCTCATCCCTTCTTCTTTCACCCCATCATCCCCTTCTTCAGCAGCTGCTTCTGCTGGAAAGAATGTCTGACTCTTGCATTCAGAAGCGGGTGTGTGTGTGTGTGTGTGTGTGTGTGTTTGAGATCAGGGAGGAAGGAAGGAATGCTGCATGATGAGTGTGTAATTCCGTGAAACAGCCGTGTCTCAAAGTGACACACTGACCTCATTTTGTGCCTCAGTACAGTTAAATATATGTTGTCAATGTAACTCGTAAAAACAATGAAAATGAAAGATAATCTGCAGAACTGTGATTACATAATAATCTCTTCCTTTTAAGTTTAACATGAAGTTGCTGAAAATCACATTTAATTCCCTCACTGAGAGCAACAAAGATTTTTTTTTGACATTGTGTGCATCTTGTACATCAAGGAAGCAGGGGGGGTTAAGAGTCTCTGTACCGCTACTTTGCAATGCCTTTTGTACTTCTGACTGCATTTTCTCTGGGGCTCCAAGTGGAGTTGTTACACCGCACAAAGAGAACAAGTGTGTCATGTTCCCCATGTGCAATTGGAATGAGATTTCAAATCTTAACCAATAGCTACAACCTTGTTCCAGGAACACAACGACCAGGGCCAAGGTGGTGGAGGACTGGACGCGGGACGGAGGTGTGCTGCTAATGGGCTACGAGATGTACCGCCTCCTGTCCATGAAGAAGAGCTTTGTGTCCGGGAGGAAGAGAAAGAGCAAGAAAGCAACTGGACCTGTCGTCATCGACCTGGACGAGGAGGACAGGCAGCAGGAATTACTCAAAGGTGAGACAGTTGAAGGATGGGTCGGGTGGAAAAGGGAATGATGAACATATTATTCGTTCTGAAAGCACCTCTGTAGAATATTTGTGAATATATTTCTGCTTGTGTCTCCCTCCTCCAGGTGTCGAAAGAGCCTTGGCTCGGCCCGGTCCAGATGTGGTGATCTGTGACGAAGGCCATCGCATCAAGAACTGCCACGCCAGCACGTCACAGGCCCTGAAGAACATCCGGACCAGACGGCGTGTAGTCCTCACCGGCTATCCGCTCCAGAACAACCTGATCGAGTACTGGTGCATGGTCGACTTTGTCCGACCAGACTTCCTAGGTATGACCCCCCTGGATGTGCAAAGATGTTGGCAGGTCTACTTTAAATGTGAAACAGTGTTTTCCTGTTGGTGTTCTAGTTTCATTTTTCACATCTTGTACGTATGTCAGGTACACGGCAGGAGTTCAGCAACATGTTTGAGCGTCCCATTCTGAACGGGCAGTGTGTGGACAGCACGCCTCAGGACGACCAGCTGATGAGGTACAGGAGCCACGTCCTGCACAGCCTGCTGGAGGGCTTCGTACAGAGGTGAGTCAGCAGGCCTTATAAGCCCAAACAAACAAAAACCTGACCTCCATTAAACTCTTAGAGAGAGATTACAGAGTCTCTACTGACCTTCTGTTGATATAGCACTTAAGAAATATTGACTCCTTCCTTCCAGACGAGGTCATGACGTTCTGAGGGACCAGCTGCCCTCAAAAGAAGAACATGTGATCCTGGTGCGTCTGTCTCCCCTCCAGAGGGCGCTCTACACCGAGTTCATGAACCGATTCAGAGAGGCAGGAAACACCGGCTGGCTCAGCCTCAACCCGCTGAAGGCTTTCTGCGTCTGCTGCAAGGTGAGTCGTATGGAATGAAACACCCAATCAGTTTCATTAATCATTGCAGTTGATACAGTTTTTTCTTTGAGAAAATCTATGTCATAATGTCTGCCATTGGAGGATAGACATTGAAATCACTTCTTCAAATGTATTCCTTTCTGTATGAGTTCCTATGAGTTATTCAAGCTACTATCTGCTCATGCAACAACATAAATACCCTCATATTTATTATATTTGCTGAATGAAGTCATTTTTACTTTGAGTGAGTTTTTTTACACTGCGGATCTCTTGTCATACTTCAGATTTGGAACCATCCAGACGTGCTGTACGAGGCCTTGCAAAAGGAAAACCTGGCCAGTGACCAGGACTTAGACCTTGATGACATCACGTCCACGGGATCCGCCCAATGTCCAACAGCACCCAATCAAAAGTCCAAGCCCATAGAGAATCCCATCCCCATCGGTGGACTGAGTCTCAATCAGCTGCAGGAGAAAGCCAATCAGGTCATCACTTATGAATGGGTGAGTGATACAAAGTCAAACAGTGGCTTTAATAGAACACCACCAGTCTCTTCTACCTTGATCCCAACATGAGAGGATATTCAGATCAGAATGTTCTCTTGATTCTAGAAAGGCTTTATGCCATATAAATAAGGAGATATAACAATAAATGAATAAACTAAGTTTAAAGGAAGAATGTGCAACATTTAAACGTGAGAAGTGCGAGTCCCTCTGGCTGTACTGTTGTCAGCGCCGTTTTCACATTATGTTGACATGGACGGGACGGCCGGCTCCTCCCTTTGTGTATAAAAGCTGTTTGAGTCAAGGACTAGAGAGAAGAAGAATAAGATTATCACTGCTTATTTGAATGTCACATACTTGTTTTGGATTACGGTCTTTCTGTGTAAATGGATATGCAATCAGAAGCTACAAACTAACTTAAGTGTGCTAGCATTAGCCTGCTAATACAACAATGCAGGTCACAGGCAATTGCAGCTCGAGCCAAGGACAATTTTGTCCGCCGCTTGCTCTTGACTACTTCCTGTGAACGCAAGTAGCGGAGGGTTGGAGGTTTGTCACTGGAGGAGAGCGGAGGCTTCAGTATGGAGGAGGTGTGGCCAAACAGAAGGTTGTTTTGGTTTCATGCTGGTGCTCAAGGGCAACATCTACTGGATCAAAAAGTCACACATTCTTCCTTTAATTGTCTGTAGTGATCCAGTTCAGAGAAAGGCTGACTTACAAACTTAGATCAAAGAACATATTATCTGACCTTTAAACTTTGCAGGGAACATTTCTCCTGGCATTTAGGGTTTCTATGAGACCTCATTTTGTTGTCCACAGCAGTGTGTGGTTAAAGAATTTTTTACATGGAAGCATTTAAAATCTATTGGGACTGAAGAGTAACAGTCACATAGGTCACATTTTTGTGTTCATGCTCAGTACAGCATGATGTGCTTGTTGTACACATCATGAGATCATTAGCTCATACTTTCTCACAACGTTATGTCAGCGCTATTTCAAATAAATCCATGAAATGTATTTTTTTTTTATTGAAGAGTGTCTCATTGGAGTTTGCAGCTTTGAACATGACTTCTCTTTTCTAGAGAGCAAACTCCACTTCTTCTAAGTCCGTCTAAACAGCTGAACCGTGAATGAAAAGTTGATCAGAGTGAACGTGGTTATTGATTGTGTCGATTGTTAACAGTTTTTTTTCTCTACACATGGATAGGCAAAGGACATCATGTGTGATTACAAGCCCGGCCTCCTGGAGAACTCTGCCAAAATGGTGCTTCTGTTCCACCTGATAGAGGAGAGCGTCAGGAAGGGGGACAAACTCCTCGTGTTCAGGTAACACATAAGTGCTTTGAAAGGAAGATACAAAAATGTTCTCAATGATTTATTTGTAGCTTATTCGCCCTTTTTATATAACAAAATGAAATACTTCTACTTTGCTTTATATTAATGTCATTAACTATGTGCTGTGTCTGCCCTCTGCAGTCAAAGTTTGTCCACACTGACTGTGATCGAGGACTTTCTGGCTAAGAGGCCGGTGCCTCCATCACCCAACACCACCAGCAGAGACAGACCCAACCAGACCTGGGTCCGCAATCTCAACTACTACAGTAAGACATCCTTAAATATACTTTTCTTTGTGTGTGTGTTTTTTTTAAGTATATTGAACATTCAAAACGTCTAAAAAAATTTAAAAAACTGCTATCAAGGCCACAGAGTACATGACAATGAGACTTTACAAGGAGGAGGAGACAGGTTGAAAAGTTATTTAAGACACATTGACAGAAAGAAATATAGATGGTATGTTCTCAGTTTAGAGGAAACCTATTTTTAAATGTTGAAGTTGCTCACCTTAAGAGTGATAATGGTTAATATGTCAATCATTCAGGTCAGGGATGTTCATAAGCACAGTGGTTTGGTTATGAAGTAGGCATTCTCTCATTGACCTACAATGAGTGCTGCCACCTGCTGGTAGTTCTTGAAAACAGCCAGACGTTGGTACATGGTTCTCCATAGGAACAGAAGGGAATTCACAGCCTTTGTAAAGCTCTTGTTTGTGTGATTTAAAGACTTTTCTTGCAATACAGGACAAGATAGCTGAATTTTTCAACAACCTTTGTGTGATGATGTTTGATTGATATTGATTTAAAATAAGTCCATGGTTATCCTATTTAGCACACAAGTATTGTTTTTTTTTAAAACTACCGTCATCCATTTATGTTTATTCTAAGAAGATAAAGAAGTTAAATATAAAAGCAACAATGTGTCAATAGTGAAGTCGTTACTCTTTCCAGATAACAGAAAATGATCCTGGAGTTTATAGACAACATTAAGTGATAGTGATACATGAATGAAAATTAAGCTACAAGATGAAGGAAAAGGAAGGTTAGATGAACTAGTATCCCTGCTACTGAAAAAACATTTTTTAACCCGACTTTGGTTGTGTGTTATCTTTCAGGACTGGATGGAAGTACAACCGCCTCAGAGAGAGAGAGGCTGATAAACCAGTTCAACGATCCAGCAAACACCTCAGCATGGGTTTTCCTGCTGTCAACAAGGTAACACACAACAATAAGTACAATGTGAATAAAATAGTTGTAAAGAAAATGAGGTCAGGATTTGATTGCGCAATTCAATTAAAATAAAAAAACTTACATTCGTGTGGATTTCTCTGGGTCATAGGGCTGGCTGTCTGGGTGTAAACCTGATTGGTGCAAACCGCGTGGTGGTCTTTGACGCCTCTTGGAACCCTTGCCATGACGCCCAGGCAGTGTGCCGTGTCTACCGCTACGGTCAGAAGAAGCCCTGTCATATCTACCGGCTGGTGTGTGACTTCACTCTGGAGAAGAAGATCTACGACCGACAGATCTCCAAGCAGGGCATGTCAGGTGAGTCGGAAGAAATGCTCCAATGAGCTTAAAATGTCCTTATAGGGGAGAATAAATCTAATAGTTCAAGTTTGTGAAATGCTGCACATGTACATTACATGCATAATTATCAATATCACTATCAGTTTGATTCCTTTTTTGGCACATTTTTTCCTGAAAATCTAAGCAGAAATCAAGGAAAACAGGAAGATAACAATGAGAGAAACTGATTCACATATAAAACTTATCAGTCCAGACTACTCCATGTGAACACTCAGCACACAGACTTCCCAAAAAGCACCAGACTTCTTCTGCACAAGAGGCTCTTGTCTGACTGAATAAACTGTCTCAAGTAGTTTTTTGTAATCTCTGACTGTCTAGATAGACACATTAAGGCCACTTGTGCTTTAAGCAGTATTAGCCTTCTTTCTTTAATAACCTTTTCTCCTCTCTTCCTTTCTCCCTCGCTCCTTTAGACCGGGTGGTGGACGACCTGAACCCCGTGCTGACCTTCACCAGGAGGGAAGTGGAGTCTCTCCTTCACTTTGTGGAGGAGGAGCCGGACACCTCGCTGGTCCAGCTGAAGCCCCACCACAGCATCGAGAGCGTCCTGAAGAAGGCACTGCACATCTATCCTAACCTGATAACTAAGGTAGATAGAGAGATGAGACTTTTAAAGACAGTGTCATTGTGTGCCCCCCCCCCAGAGGTGTTTAAAAGTAGAGCATGTGTTGATGTTTCCATAGGTGCGATAACAGCCTGTAATACAGGTTTTATTGAGATCTTCTGAGGCCGAGAATTTGCTGAAGACTCATTCTAAGCCAGCTCTAAAAGCGATCTCACTGCTTATTAATAACTCACATTACAGGCTATGAATGTTTGACTGAAGTAGTCAAACATTACTGTAACCCCCTTAATCTACTTGCACACTGTATCTGTGGTGAAAACTATGAACAGCAGCTGGAATTACTCTCTGCTTAATATTTGAAACACGGTTTCTGAAAGCTCTTGCTGTTTGTGAGCTTGAACGCTGCTGAGTCACTTCATTATGAAACCTGCAGGATTTGTGGATTTTCTCCATCCTAAACTCTCATACCAAAACCTGAACTTTCATGATTTGAAGCTGCTTTCGAAGGGCAATAATCTCATTTGGTATTTTTTCATGTGTTTAATCGACTCCTCCTCCTCCTCCCGTTCAGCAACCATTCCCTCACGAGTCCCTGCTGATGGACCGCAGGGAGCTGAAGCTGAGCAAAGCCGAGAAGAAAGCAGCGAAGAAGGGCTATGAAATGGAAAAGAGGGCTTCTGTGCCATACACTCGTCCTTCTTACGCTCACTACTATCCTGCCAGCGACCAGAGCCTCACCAACATCCCCGCCTTCAGTCAGAGGAACTGGTTAGCAACTTAAAACATTTTTTTAAAGATTCCATACAGAACTGATTCAAACTGTTTCGAGCAACTAATCATGGTTTCGTCAAGAACTAATAATGAAATAAACTCTCTACTCAGGCGCCCGCCTAATCGTGCTGAAGAGAAACCAGTGGCCAGTGCCCGGCCTGTCCAGTCAACTCCAGTTCCCATGACGCCCCGCCAGGCGACCGCAGGCTCTGCGCCAAGTCATGATTCTTCAGGATCCAGCCTCGGAGGTTTCCCCGTCAACTGCCTGCAGAAAGCTGGAGTCTTTGTACAGAAGATTGTCACCACTACTGGTAGGCAGACTTTTTTATTTCCTGAACCTTTCTCTACCTTCTTGTTTCAGTCTCTGAATATCTCATTCATTCAGTCAATAAACTCAGAAATATGCACTCATCAAACGTGTCCTCCTCCCTCTGTTAGACATTGTGATTCCAGGCACCAACAGCTCGACAGATGTCCAGACGACGATCAGCGCTGGAGAGAGTATCCATGTCATCAGAGGCACAAAAGGTACAACAACACATCTACATGTTGATGCTGTATTAGAGCGCTGCTTTTCCTTACTTTTATGACACTTCATTAAGTTGGTCAGCCTAGAAATGCATCAGTTCATGGATACTGCAGTCAGAAGATAAATGATTATGGTACTTTATCTTCATATTTTTGGTTTTAGGGACTTATATCAGGACGTCAGATGGTCGAATCTTTGCCATCAGAGCTGCTAACAAGGCCAAAACTGCTGAGGATGTTACTTGTACAGCACCCAAAGGTAAGAGGATTTATGTTACAGCTATGACTTGACTCTTCTAAAGCACAGAGGAGAGTTGTTTTCAGTCTATGTAGCCATCCCTGCCCAAACAAAGGGCTGTATTTGTTTTCCACTTTAACACCTTGTTTCTACTTTTTAGTTTCCAAGGCGCAACCAGAGGAAGTGTCAACCAATGGCAGCAATGGTTGCCTGTCACCTGGCAGGAAGCAGCATGTCAACTCCACGACTTTGCCCCGTCCAATATCACCTGACAGCCCAGAGATCATCAGCGAGTTGCAGCGCTACACCGGTGGTACGGCTGGAGCTAAACCAGAGAATGCCGCAGACAGCAGCCTGCCTTCTACCAAATTAGTCCAGACTAAGTGCAGCAGCGGGGGAAGTTTTGCCAGGGGAAATATGAGCCACCATGATGCCACTGTGACCAATGTAATCCAACCCAAAATGGATGCCACTGCAGCCCAAGACCTGAGTACAGGCAGCAAGCGCAAAGCCTCCACCCCTTCCCTGGAAGAGCGACCCAGTAAGCAGCCACCTACAGGCAAACACTCCTCGGCTCCTCTGGCCTCACAAGGCTTTCCCTTCACCGGGGGGTACGGCCTTCCTCCTCTAGGCCTCAACCCAGCCATGTTGGGCGGCTCGCTGGGGCACCCACTCTTCATGGGGACAGGCTCGCCTTACTTCCAGCAGTCTAACGGTCATTTGGGGGACCCCAGTTGCATGTACCCAGATCTGTTTGGCTTTGGTGGAGCCAGTGCGGTCCCCACCTCCTCCACCTCCCCAAAGACAAGCACTGCTGCTGCCGTCTCCTCTTCCTCATCGCTGTCAGCCTCTGCTTCAATGAAAGCCGCATCTTCAGTTCCAGGAGTCCTTCCGCCGTTCATGCTGAGCCCCAGCATGGCGGGCATGGCTGGGATGCTCCCACCAGGATTCCCTCTGTCCTACAATCAGTCTCTGGCGAGTCTCTACACAGGGTCCATGCTCCCAGGCGGCCTCCCGGGTCCAGCTGCCACTCCTGGTCCAGCCGGAGCCAGCTTCCTTTCCCAGTACCCTCCCACCACCGCCTCCAGCTCCTCCTCCTCCTCTCCCTCCTCCTTCTCCCCTTCAGCACGATCCGAGGGAAAAAGGGGCACGGTGCTGGTGAATGGTAGGAATGTCAGCAGCCCCAGCAGCTCTGATGATGACGATGATGTGATTGAAGTCGACGGACAGTGACAGATGAGTTATGTGATTTCTTGAGCAAGCTTGATTTGATTTAATAATCAGCAAGATAGGACGACATCCTATTTGCAAGGATGCAGGCTTCATATTGCCTGTGGCCTAGAAGGTGAGGGAAACAGACAAAAAAAAAAGAAAGAGAACTGGACGGATGACAACTGAGCCCATGCTAATGTGTGTCCTTCTGCCTCGGAGAACCAGTCTGAATGGGGATTGAATAGAGAGTGACACATTTTGTTATGCTGAACATCAGAAGATGAAACCTGAAGAAGGAAACTCCAGAGGGAAGAAGAAAAATCAGAGGACTTTGGTCTTCCAAGTATTTGTCTGATACTAGCATCGAAAAATACAAATCACTGGACTTACTACTGCTGAGTGTGTGGACCTGCAGTGACCACAAATGGCCACTAGTTGTACTGTTGGCTTTAGAGATTCTAGTTCTGCAGCTTTGCTAGATGTTGAGACTCTTTTGCTTTTTTTTCCCCAGCTTATTAAAAAGATGAAAATAGGGGTGAATTGATAATGAAGGGGGGGAAAGGTTTGATAATGAAGGTAGCTGGTAGTAACGTTTGTGAAATCTCAGTCAATGAAATGGTTTTGTTCGTCATTCGTCAAATATTGCTACTGAATTATTCTTGAAACGGTATCAGAAAAAGTAAAAAAGATCAGACAGGACTATTAGAAAGCATTTTTATTGAACTCACTGCCAGAACAGTCGCTCTCGAAGTAAGACAAAGAAAAAAAAAGAAGCAGTTGAGGCCAGTCGAGGACGAGGTTGAAGACGATTACTGAAACCTTAAAACTCTAATGACCGAATGTATGCTTAATCAAATGCCTTTCAACCAGGCCTTTTTCCGAATAAGACTTCTTCTGTTTAGGTATCAGACGTTGGAAGATCTGATTTTTCTGTAATTGTGTGTGTGTATTTTATATGTATGTATTCTCTTTAACTTCTTAAAGAAAATCCAATGCCTAAAAGACAGCCAGGTGAAAATGAGAAAAAAAAAACTGTGTTTTAGTGAGGTTTCCTCCTCGTAGCGGAGGGGGGGAAAAAACCCCCCAACAGAAAATGCCTTTTTGCCTCCATCTTTCTGAATGTTAACTGTGAGAGAGGATAGGTAAAGAGAGACAGGCGCTCACCGCGGCTCTCTGAATCTCACCCACAGTCTTACTGTAGCCTAGCGGAGAAAAAAAAACAAAAAACGATGCAAAACACTCACTTAAGCCTATATACGTGTTTGTACAACCCCAGACGAATTAAGCTCGCAATCCCGAGTGTTTGGTTACGCTCGTGTCGTTACTGTGTTTGTATGTGTGTGTTGTGTTTCTTTAGGGTCACAAAAGGAATCGTTAAAAAAAAAAAAAGAGAGAATTGCTTTACCTAGTTTGGTAACTCAAAGATTCCATCTCGACTCTTGTTTTTATATTTACTCTTTCCCATCTCATTTTGTGAACAGAGGTCATCGTTAAACCAAACTTCTTTTTTTTTGGAGAGATGGTGTAGCTTTGCCAAAAAACAAACAAACAAGAAATTCAGAAGCACATCAGAAACCTCCATGGAAGAGGATTGTGTCTTATAAGACCAAATAATGTCAATGATATCCACCACAGCAACACACACTCTCTACAGCATCCTCACAGTCCATGATCCATCCCTCAGTAAGACCTTCACAGGTAACACTGTACTCTGTACTGCACTGTAAAAGACACTTAATCTGTATACGTCTGTAGACCGGCGGGAAGCTGGGGAAGCTTCATCATAGCGACCAAGTTCCCTTTAGACACACCATGGACCGTAGTTCTGCTGTTCCATCGACCACCCCCCTCCCCCCGAGATCACACAAACTCTTCACTCTGGTCAGCACTGTTCTCCAGTAGTAAATCTTCTCCTCCTAAATGGCTTCAGCATGGGATTTTTAATTTTTTTTTAAAAGCACCAGCTCTTGTGTTCAAAACAAAACATCTTTTTTAACATCGTCATTAAAAGACATCGGGCGTTTCCTTTTTTCTTTCACTTCCATTTCTTCTGCATACAACAATTGTTAGTTTACCTATGTTTCATTTTTTTGTTCTCATCTTTTTACAATGTTTGAATTTACCAAATTTATTTATTTATGACGGTGCATATTTATTCATTTGTATTTGTATTTTTGTACAATGTTCTCTCTTTTGGTTGCTTTTTTTTTCTTTGATCTTGTTTGTAAGGTTTTTTTTTATGGTTATATTTACTATTGTTGTTACTACGGATCGTAACATTTTCTGTTTTTTAAGAAAAATGATGATCTGCCAATCCGACCTGAGCATGTGAACTTGTGCAGAACTTGCATGTGGACCAACTAATTAGTGCGTTACTGTGCAAATGAATAGAAAATCATAGTTAAGAAGTAAACATTGAATCCCATTAAAGACAACTCTGATCATCTCTCGATTATGAGAAAAACCCCAAACACAGGGCAGCAGGGACACGAGGATAATTTACTGTGATACTGAGCTGGGATAAAAAACACTTTTCTTATCTTGAAGAGCTCAGACTCCTCCATCGTCCTGCCTGCTCACACGTTCTTTGACAACAAAGTCTAAGAACTTACTCTGAACAATATGAGCCATTCTTTGCATGTAAATAACGCTTATTCACAAGCATTGAGTCAGGAACTGAAATAGTCCAACCATACAACAGTGGAAAATAAATTAATATCAAGTGCTTCTCTTTCCATTTTTTTTTAAAAATTTTTTTTAATCTTTGTTTATAACCATATCATCAAAAATGTCCATCTGTGTCATCCCTGTGACAGCGAGCGAGTGTCCTCACTGTTTAATTGTTTGGTCGTCAGCACGGCTTTCGCTGCGCTGACTGATTTATATTTCAAAGCTTTCTACTTGAATTTACATATTTATTTATGAAAAATCGACAGAGACGAAACCGGCTGTCTCCTGTTCCATTTTAGCCGAGGAGAAGATTAAACGCTGCTGTCTTGGAGGGTTGGCTCTATTCAAAGCCTGTTTGTGTAGTTTATCGATGGATAATGTGTATGACCTTGGATTACTTTTAGATCCTTTATTTGTTCTTTTTCTTTTTCTTTTGAAGTTTGTAAATAAAAAGAAACATGTTCTAAATCAAACTTTTCCTAATTTATTGACAGTAGAAGTAGCAGCAGATGTAGAGCCTGCACCCGCTCTGTCTCTCCCTCTCACACACACACACACACACACACACACACACACACAAGGGTGCATGCAAGGTGAGAACAACAGTGCGCAGACTCTTTCTGAAATCACATAAAAATACAATATGAACTTTGTAATCTACCGTTTTTCTGTTTGTCTTAAGGTACCAAAGCTTTGCATGCTTATTGTGTGTTAAATCCGATGTTGTCAGCAGTGCGGCATTAGAGTCAGAAGAATCACCTTGATGGGCTTTGATTGAAAACAAAAAGTTCCTCGAGGCCCTAAGATGGAAAACACAATTCATCCACATGCCTGATGTAGAGTTAACAGCTGACTTTCCATGAGGCTGGATTATAAATACTTGCTGCAGATCATATTCACTATACATGCAGGTGTTCTGCTTAAACCTATTTTAAAGTTAAAGTTAAAGTTTTAAAAAAAGAGGTACATTTGGACACTAAATAAACCGAAGCAACACAGACAGTTCACTTCGATAAGTAGGGGAATAATGTAAAATAAGTGACATCTTAAGAACACAGTCTGTTTTTCTTAGCTGTATGTTTTAATTGAATTACAAATAGTCATCACAATTGTAGAAAGAACTCTTTTTTTCCCCCCTCAGATTTATAGCTAAACTGAGCCAGCTTCAAATATAAGAGCTACACTGGGTTGTTGTCCTCTGTTTATTGGTTTGCATCAATACATATCATTGTATTGGTTTTATCAGTATATGTAATGATCCTGTTCTTCTAGTTAAGCAGTAGATCATTGAAACGTAACATTGAGGGTGAAACATGGGTTTGGTTTGTCACTTTAATTAAAGGTCACTCGCTTAGAGGAGTTTCTCTTTGCGTTAGAACTCTGTCTTAAAGCAGATGTTTGCGTTGAAGGTTTTGGAGTTATCAAAATTCATGAGCTTTTATTTCAAAGACTTTGAGTTTTTAGGTTTGTGGTCGTCTCATGTAGTATAGTATTCAGCTAACCAAAAGAGGACATAGTAGATTAAGATAATGGATCATGGGCCTCCTTTTTCAAAAGTCTAAATGATATCAAAAAAGTGTATAATGTCATGTGATTCTTCAAACAGACGTTTGGTTTGGTTCTCATGGCTTTGCAGGGACGGGGGGGGGGGGGGGGGGGGGGGGGGGGTCCTACTCACATTACTAAAGGTTATTAAACTGCAAAACCAGTTTTTGTTTGTGTGGACATCGGTACTGTCCATCACTATGATTTCTTTTGTACCATCCACAATGATGGTAATTTCCAGAATGAACATCCACTCTCATCACCATACTATGGTTTTAAGTTGTGCCTCTAAATCAAATATATAAAACAGATTTAAGTTATTCACCACAGCCAGAAAAAAAAATCTATTGCTGGCCGGTGGTTCAGCTTGAACATGAAGAAGCTGGTTCAAACAGTTTTAGTGCATGAGTCTTGAAGTTAAGTCCAAAAGGTGTTGTATGTGAGCCTATACAGCATGTGAAGCACAAGAAGTATCACATACTTTTTATTTTTATATTAAATTGTGCCTGTGGTCTTTATCTGTTTCTGTAAAGTTTAAATGGAAGTTGCTGTTATGGTCGGTGTATTTCATCTTTGTTACAACCTGAAGGTCCTTTTTTTGTTGAAGTAATGTAAGTTGTGGTTGTTCAGTATAAAATAAATGCATATGAGTTATTTGTATGTGTTTTGAGAGTATTTTTGAATGGGTAAGAAAAAAAAGTACAACTCTTTGTACTGCTCTAATGTGCTTTTTATCTATTTTAGAGGAACAGCAATAATAATGTTTATGAAATATACAAGCTTACAGTGGTTGGAGAGTAAAGATCCAATATCATTTTAGATCCTTAATCTAGTGGTGTAAAATTAAGTAATATGCAAGTAATATCTCTGCATACAATTTTGTTAGTATATAAATATATATAGGAACATATCTATTGGTTTTGCAGTATCAGCTAAATGTATTTTAATGGTAGTATTCAGTATCCAAACTTCATATGCAGCCACAAACAAACCTGTGAATGATCGATTGGGTAGGCCGACTTGAGGATTAACTTGTAGGCAGCTATAGTAGGTTGTTATTGTTCATTTACTGTGAGTATTGTTAAAGAAGTTCACGAAACAATGCACATAATTATGCTAATATTTAAGCTGCAATATGATTAGTAAGTGGGCCTACTGATAAAAACAAAAAAAAGAACAAAAAACGTTAATGTTATGCTAAAATATTTCCTTAACTAAAATGCACACCTTTACGGTCTACATTTTAATTAAATGAATGTTTTTTTTCTGTACAAATCATATACTGCAGGCCTATGTGCAAACGTGGACAACAAAGATGTTACATAAATAAAATGTAAACTATGTAATAGAGAACTCGGATTATAATAATATATATTTAATAATACTATATCGTATTATTTAATTGTATTTCTTATTTGAATATTTGGTTTTAGTATTTGTATATTTGCATATTTCTATATATTAGGCATCTATAGGCTTGCTCCAACAATATTTCGTTGTAGCCTACTTGTACAGTGACAATAAACATATCTTATAGAGAACTCGGATTCCCGGCATGCTTTGGTGCTCGAAAGTTACGTGACTTGACGTTTTTTCACCGATTGTTGATGACGGTGGCAGACAGCGCAGGTCAGTTGTTGAGTGGAGTTACGAGGAGGAGGAGGAGGCTACCTATCAAGACAACAGAATTTCCTCCGGCGACTCGTCCTCAAAAGCTCAAAAGACGGAAGTACATTAAATTAGACGTGTGAAGCCAAGGTAGTATAAAGTACCTGTGAATTTTACACAAACTGACGCTAGTTCAGAAGCGCTTCTAACATTGTTATGGAGGCCTGTTGCTAGCTACTGGAAATCCTCGGGCTAGCCCCCGGTAGACACCGGGCCGAAAAGGCGTAGAGGACCAAGACGGGAACTACGTGAACAGATTTGACCGTTCAGGTTTTACGGTAACTGTCCTATCATAATAAAGCGAAGACTGTTCTTTTCCTCCGTGGTGGACATAAATCAGCGGAGGATAAGACGCTTACATTTTGACAGCTAGCTAACATTAGCTGTCCTGTGTTTACACGCAAAGCCAGCCGAGATCTTCTGAAGAAGTTGACTCTGAGTGTTATTAGTATCATTTTTGATTTGCACATTTGGCTACAGCCATCTGCATGTTACCTGGAAGTGAACTGTGAGGTTGGTCTTCTTTTGTCTAGGTCGCTAGCTCGGCAGCAGGATCACAGGGTTACCTAGCTAAGGTTATCACATCCTTAGGATTATCAGCTACACCCTTTAGTTTGTTACTTTGTTGGACAGACAAATTGACCTCACTCACTTGATTAACAACGCCATATCGATCAACTCAAAGCTAGCAATCCGAATGAAGTCTCACAGAGAGGAGGGGATTTTGATACCGGGTGTCACCTGTTCTGCTTGGCATAATTAAACTCTCTCCAACATCTGCTGCAACAGAAACAACTGACCCGCTGTTTTATTCTCTTGAGCTGCTTTGCTCAAGAAGGATCTCCTCCACAACAGACCAAAAATGAATCGTTACCTGCCGGTGGCTAGACAGCACTTCCTGGCTGCCCTTGCCAGCACCAGTGTTGTGGTAAAAAGTATAAGTGCTGTGGTGGTCATCCTCTACCTGTTGTCATGGGCTGTTGACACTCCATACGCACTTGGGGTGACCCCAGGATATCTATTTCCACCTAACTTTTGGGTGTGGACATTGGTGACCCATGGGGTGGTGGAGCAGCATGTCTGGGGTGTGGCAGCCAATGTTGGGACAGTTATGGCTTGCGGGCGCCTGCTGGAGCCTCTGTGGGGCGCTCTGGAGCTCCTGATCTTTTTCACAGTGGTCAACGTCTCTGCAGGCCTCCTGGCAGGCCTCTCCTACCTCCTCACCTATGTTGCCACCTTTGACCTGGACTTCTTGTTTGCTGTTCAAATGCATGGAGCAGCTGGGTTCCTGGGCGGTGTCCTTGTGGCACTGAAGCAGACTATGGGGGATACTACAGTACTCAGAGTGCCACAGGTGAGTACAACACATGAAGCAAAGTATCACTGTTCTGCTTGAATCTGTTCCAGACCAGTGAGGAGTAGGGCGGTGTAGTTCACTTGAGAATGTATCCAAACAAGAATGTTGAACAGCACTGAACAGTGGACACCAAACCAGCATAACATGTGTCTGTGTCAGATTCTGTGTAGGACACATGTACATCTTCCAGCCACAGTCACAAATAGAATAAACTTTTTTTTTTTACTTTGAAACAACAGAGAATTTCACAATGGGTAAGCAAAGAGTAGGGACACAATTATTTCTAAGTAAAGGTAATCTGCCAGATACTTAAGCTTAAGGTATGCACTTAATGCTTCTTGTTTTCAGTCTTGAAGAGGTTGGATATGTACTGTGTGTTTTCAGCTATTTAGGCAGCAGTGAGTTTAACGTGGAGCTCTTAAAATGGACAAATAAGTAATTAAGTCATAGGAAAGGCACTGAAGTACTCAAATTTACACACACTTTCCTTTTAGTATTGTCTTTTGAAAAAGTTAATCAAAGGTTATCCCCGAAGTCAAATACTTCTTATAGTGCAAGACTTTTCAGTGCCGGAAATAAACATGCCCATTATGTTTGTTCTGTCTTGCTTCCATCCAGCAACATTTCACTCAGGCCTTTACTCAAATTTCTCACTGGTGGAATACGCCAAACAGGCATTTTACTATTAATAACTTATTAAAGGCAGAACAAACAAGTAAACACTAACAGGTAGAATTATTATTTTAATATGGAACGTGTCTTACTTTGCACATACTTTGATTTTTCAGTGAGAAGTCTTCCCACGTTGTTTAAATAAGATTTTCTTGGAATATACATTGTTCCATTTGTGCCGTCTGTATGTCACAGCATTTCTGTGTTTTTATCTTCTTACTTCCAAGTAGAACCTCTCCTTTTTAGTGTTTTCTAATGTCTCTGTTGTGCTTTAAATGCTGATATGTTAAGGTAATGAATGTCAGTCTTTTTGAGGGCAAAATGCAAGCTCATACTTTCTTACTGACAACATCAATCTATGGTTCACAGGTCAGTGTTGAGCTGTCTAGTGTTTGCTCTACTTGACCTGTGTCCTCTGGTTTAGGCCTGCTGCGTTTATTGTCCAAGATTGGAAGACAATCTGTTCAAATACCCCGTTTTACAGAAAATCCTACAGTTGGTGTCGGGATAAGGGTTTAGTCTTTTGCTCAAGTACAGGGTTCCTCATGTATCATTTTTAAAGGCAGGTCATTTTTCCTTAGCCTTCTTCTTGTGCAGCTTAGGAGTTCTGTGTTACAAAAAAAAGTTCCCTCACTCTAATCTCCCAACCCTTAGCTGATTATGTTAGCAAACAAACGTCATCAAACCACTGGCACATTATTACTGTGATTTCTGCCTGTCACCCTCGCATTTTAGAAGCTTTTGTTTGGTCTTACAATTCCTGACTCTAGCTGGGTTGAGCACATTATGGAAACTGGCAGGCATGTTGATTTTTGGACAAAAAAGGGCAGTTATCTGTACCTGATGATTTATTTAAGAACTTAAATAATCCCCCTTCTCATTCCAGGTGAGACTCAAAGCAGCACCAGCGTTGGTCCTCCTTCTTCTGGCTTTACTGCGCCTTTCTGGGCTGCTTGAGAGCTCCGCCCCCCTGGCTTCATACAGCTATGGCGCTCTGTCCGGCTGGGTCTACCTTCGTTTCTACCAAAGGCACAGCCGGGGCCGCGGCGACATGTCGGACCACTTTGCCTTTGCTAGTTTCTTCCCTGAGGCACTTCAGCCGGCCGTGGGGCTGCTGGCTGGGCTGGTCCACTCAGCCCTGGTGAAAATCAAGATTTGCAGGAAGATGGTGAAGAGGTACGACGTGGGGGCGCCCTCCTCCATCACTATCAGCCTGCCAGGAACAGATCCTCAAGACGCAGAGAGGAGGAGGTGAGTAAGAGCAAACAGGGAAGAATTAAGACTATAAATACATAAGTAAACAGTATACACACACACCCATAGAGTAAGATAAATACCTTCCAGAGAGACTAAGTATTGTTTTTCATTTTATTTACACAGTGAAGGTCTGTTAGGCCTCTGTCTTTTTTCTGCCATACTTGACAAACAGTTTGAACATGCTCATGTCTTAGGCTCTACAACACACAGACTCTTTAGCACACTCACTTACACTTCTCAAGCTGTCAGTGTTTATTTCCTTCTGCTCCATTGTCGAGCAGACACACTCCCAAGCTGTCATACAGATGACGTTACACACACACACACACACACACACACACACACACACACACACACACACACACACACACACACACACACACACACACACACACACACACACACACACACACACACACACACACACACACACACACACACACACACACACACACACACACAGATTGTGATCCTGTAATTGTGAAGGGGGTAATTGAACTTTTTTTTTTTGCCTAATGGTTAAGTTGAGTACCACATAAATGCAGCCTTGGTCAGGCTCCAGGCTGGGGAAACTTGTTTTTTTTTTGCACAAGTTTTTGTTTACAAGTATAACTGGAAAATGAATGAGGAAAGGTAGACATTTTCGATCCAGGTAAGGTTTGCTGAGCAATCACACATCTGTATACCGACATCTGATACGCAGTTGCACAATGTTGTGACACCAAGCGAGTTAAAATAGACTTTTTTTTTCTCCAGTAACTGGTTGAGCTTCTTTGTGTTTTCGTCTTTATCTCAGCTCATCTTAGTCAGGGAAATGTTTCCATCTTCAAGTGTAAACAGTAGAACAATAAGCACACTCAAACAGTAAGAACTCTTCAGGTGTACAACCCTAAAAAGACTTAGAAGACAGTAGAAAAGTCAGCACACTCAATGTCCTTTAACATCTTTTAATCCGGGTAGAGCAGCCGCGTACAGACGCACCTTTTTTTGCTGAAATACGTCCGTTTGCTGTTCGGTATGCTGCTGCTCTTACGGACATCATCCCATCTTCGAGCGTGACAAACATTGAATATTTACATCATGTGTAAATAGCATCTGTAAGTGCTTGATATTTGTTAGCTACTGATTGAGAGGTCTATGTGGGAAATGATTGTTAAGGGGATGATGTTTAAATCATGTTACTTCTTCATTCAAAAACATTCATTTTGTTTCATTGTTTGACACGTTTGTCATACAAAAAGGCACACACATCCGAGAAGGTTGAAAAGTGCTGGGTGCTGGACCAAAAAACATCAAAGATAGAAAAAAGTACTGACTCCGCTCACCAGAAGTAGCTCCAACAAATGAAATTTAATGGACTCTCGTGTAACGTTTCGAGGCTCTCACCCGTCATCAGACATGAACAAGTCAATGGACACACCTCCACAAATATACTAGGGATCCAACAATACAGTCAGCCCGAACCGTGGTATTGAACCACGGTTCAATACGTACCTCGGTTTTTTGGTCACAGTTCACGGTTTGGTTCTGACGGGCCGGGCCGTTAAAATGTTTCCAGTGTTAAAACTATTTATTTACTTTGAAGCAAAACAAATTCAGGTGCTCTCCTTTCAGCCAATTGCAAAGGTCAGATTTGATTTGAACATGAAATAAACTACAATTAGCTCAATTAATGTCAACAAAAAAGTGCATTGGTGGCATACTGCCATATTTCTCTTTTAGTTACGATTATCGCTCCTCTCTTATTCTTTAATGTTCAGTATTGTAAATATTTTGAGTATTAACAGCAGCTCAAACGACGATTTAAGAACATTTCAAAAGACATCAAACCTCACACTGAAGGTTCAGACGTGGTCTATGACCAGTTTAGAGTTTTTAATAAGAGCAGTGAGGGTGATGCGCAGACGCACAGACAGAGGAGCACTCTCACATACTTCACTGGTTAACATGTAAACTGTAGAGCAGATGATCAATTTCACTTTTTGTTTCTTGTCCGTCCACTTATATGCGTAATGGCACGTCCCCCGACTCTCGCTCACCCGTATAGCTCTCTCTCCCTCTCACATTCGCGGACCCACAGTTATCTTTTAATGCATGTTTTTGACATAATGAGGGAGAGAGGCTTTCGGAAAAAGGGTGTTTGCGGCCGTTAATATAGCTGGACGAGTGGGAAACATTGCACAGTACATGTTTTCCAGGCGTGCACGCTCGCTCCACACTATCAGAAACTGGGCTATAGTGTAACGCTACTTGAGCAATGACTGCAGCCTGTATGATCTATAAACTGTCACTGTACCGGCCCTGGCGGCCCTTCAGGCAGCCCGGCCCACCGGGAATTGTAATGTTGTTGTCAGCGTTACCAAACTTTAACGCGTGGTGATTGGCTATTAACTCACTTGGCGGGCAGGGTTTCATCATCCCTGAGCGCTGACTCACAGGCACACAAAGGCACACACAGAGCCAATTTAGAGAGAAATACAATGCGCGGAAACTAGTTAAACGCCAAACCGTTAAAACCGCAATTCCCACGTCAGTATTGAACCGTGGATGCCGTACCGAACGGTTCAATATTTGATTGAGAATTGTTGCATGCCTAATATATACAACCCTGAGGTCACCTGACAGGTCATGTTATACAAAACCAGGAGCAAAATAGAAATTAGGCTATGCAAAAAATTCATGATCCTAAGGACCTATGCATAGATATTACAAAATGCAAAAGTGATGTTTGTCATAGCTGCCATTATGAAAGGACAATTTGAAATAGCTATCTATTTCCTAGATGTTTTACAATCAACTAACTTTTTTGCATACTTTTATTCCAAATGACCACATTTGTTATTACTATTATTATGCAAAATAAGGCAGTCAGACTTTTGTGTGTGTTGTTTTTCTCTTTGAGAACAATGTGTGAGTTACATAAACTGCAGTGCTCTAATATCCTTCCAATTGAATACTCTAACCTAATTTAGGTCCCAGATGGACTGAGTCTCATCAAATATGAGCTGGAGAGGGATTTGCCACAGAAATATAACAAGTTTTAAAAAGCAGTCAAAGCAGTCAAAGCAGTCACAAAAACTGACATTTTAACATTGGTGTGTAGACTTTTTATATCCGCTAACCCTAACCCTTTGATTTTATGTGGGCTTTATCAAAAACCTAAACGACACTTCCCATAATGTGAATACCAAATAACTGCAGAAAGAGATTTTTTGACAAGGTTTGATTAAAAATCATGACAAAAATTTAATATTTGAAGGAAGTTTTATAATATATTTTAACTAAAGGTTTTAAAGGTCTTGGCTCTGAAACAGTCAATTACTATTTATTTTTGTTGTTCCATGAAATCCCTTAAAATCCTTTTACTTGTCTCAGTGACAAAAAGTTCAGTCAACTTTAGGGTTTGAAAAATGTAGAAATGACTGTAGAAAATCACAGTCAAAGATTTGTATTGTTGGCAGGCTGCTGCAGTGATGCTTCAGGCCTCAAGTGAAACACATCAGACATTATTGACATTAAGTCAGCTATAACAAGTGGACTTTATTTCTGATGAGGAATACTCTTCCCCGTAATCGTGATGTCGATGCAAAGATCTCGTGTCTTTTATACTTTTCATTGGTGCACTTATCAATAAATAACAGGACTCCCTTGATGACAAGCGCCTCTCTTTCCCTCTCCTCTGCAGACAACTGGCCCTCAAGGCTCTGAACGAACGGCTCAAGCGCGTGGAAGACCAGTCCGCCTGGCCCAGCATGGACGACGAAGACGACGACGAAGACGACGAGGTCAGAACCGACACGCAGCCTCTCCTCCCAGGGCGTGACCCCTCAACCTCCACACCTCGATTGGCTGGGGGACCCGTCGGCGGCTCCCTCTCATCCACATCCTCGTCCTCGATGTCACAGAGCGGTGGCGCGGCCTCCACAGGCGGAGCTCAACACCCAGAGTCCAGCATCATAAGCTTCGAGGACGCACCTTCTAGATCGTAACAAACAGGACCTACATGTACAGATATACACGCTCTGTTCTGTGTCAGACGCAGGTATACCGACATGTTCAGGTCCCTGTCTAGAATACAGGCGCGTCAAATGACAGTGATTAGGCACACTCTATATCACAAACACACAGACACACACGACATCCTCCAGCAGTTCATACGAAAACACTCCGTCAGTGTAATCGTAAGCACCGCAGGGATCTTACTGTACAGCGCTTTAAGTTCAGACGTGTTGGCTGTAAATGCTCAGTGTAAGAGGGCAAACTGGACACTTAATTCTTCCCTTCCTTCCTGTATCAGACTGAACATCTACAAAAATTCTCTCTTGTCTGAACTCGATCCTATCTCGCAGGGCTCGGTCCTCTGCTGCGTGTGTCTCTTTCTCTTGCTTTCTAAATAAATAACAAAATGGGTGTACAATATTCTTTTTGTAACTCTTTATGGAGCGGCCTTAATCGTTCTCCGATCGAAAGCAGTCATCGACAGAGACTCGGCCATTTTTTGATACTTGGGGAAAGGCAGAAGCTGCAACACGACATTCGGAAAACGAGTGGAGAAATGACATCGGCTTTTGACTTGATGTAACCACGTGTGACGCAGGAAGTGTGAAACGTTAAGAGCTCAGTACCAACTGCTGGATCGGAGGAGAGAAGCTGCTGCAGGTCCTGTCCTGCTGATGAACTTCAGGATTTGAAGAGGTGCCAGGTGAAGTGGATTTTCCAGACTACATCGATTTGCCGCCTGCTGTCTCTGGAACAACAGGCAGAGAACAAGACGATGTCCCAAAAATCTTTAGCTGCCCGTTGTAGGTTCAATTGAAAACTGTTTTGTTTTTTCTTTCTGGGTCAGTTCAAAAAATATCTGTACAATAACAAAAACACAAACTCTGAGCACTAACAAGACGTGTTGATGTTGTTACACTCACACACAACTGTGGATGGGGATTTGGATTAATATTATTATTTTTTTTTTTTCTTGATTTATGAGTTATGATATTTTCAAGGTTATCTCCTGATGCGTCACCCTGTATCCTTTTACACTTCCTCCATGTAGAATCTGTAACCATACAGGAATCAGTAATAGCCTCTCAGTTGTATGGGTGGATGAAAGTGGTCCTCATCTGTCGTGGTTGTAATTGTAGTAAGTGCCACATCATGAATACAGAGGAGTGATCGAGATCAGGGAAGGTTAGAGAGTACGTATGTGTGGAACGCACAGACCGTCTGGGTTTACACAAAATGATTTATACGGCTCAGATTCAGAGTTTGCATCTGTGCTGCGTCAAACTGGACTCTGATTCATTGCTTCTCAGACACTGACTCATGAGGATAAATTATTTTTTTGTGGACTAATAACGCCTGCACAGTTCCCCATTCACATCCTTTGCACTGGTAACATACTTCATCTTTAAAAAATCGCAGAGAAAGCAGGGGCCTGTGATGAATAATCTCCGAGAGAGGATGATGGGCAGCTAAATTACTTTGTCTAAAGCGCCTCGTAAATACTATTCGGACCAAAACGGTCAGTGATTCATTCATTTTGTCGACAGTCATCGCTGTAGACGTCTTACACTATTATGCAAATGATCAAATCTCCAATTTCCCACCTGCCGTTGTTCATTAATGTCAGTCAGAGGAAACAGATGATTTCAGATGATAGATCACAGTGTTGACAATCTGCTAAATTGTTTTTAAGCTTGTGAACTTTTGATCTAAATTATAAATACTCTCCAGCTGCCTAAGATAGTGAATCATGAGCAAGAGTGATGTTGAATACGTTCGAATTATCTCAGCAGGTTCCTTCAAAAACATCTCAAATGAAGAATTTGGAAACTGCACAAAATGTTGATGTACAGAATTTGTCTTAACATGTTTGACTCGATAAGAAAGGGTTCTGTTTTTCACAATTCTCCCAACGTTTTTGTGTGTTGCAGAAAGAATCTTGTAGTGCCCTTGCTGATGTATTACGTAACAGATTCAGTAAGCATGCATACAAGCAGACCAAAAACTGTCAAACCAAATGTAACCCCGGATACAGCAGCTTATTTGGAACTCCACTGATCTCAAACATTAACCCAGTAAGGGGAAAAATCCCTTCCTCTTGTGCCTGAAGTAGTGACTCGTTTAAACTGTGGGACTGGCAATGATCAAAAGGAACCAAATTAAGTACTTCAATTATTTAAAAAAACAACCTGAAATGGTGTGTTAAAGGTTGTATTTAAATGTGTGGTAAATGGGGAAATGGTGGAATTGATATAAAGGAAAGAATGTTAAAAATTTTGTTATGTAAGCCTGAGACCTGATCAGCTTGGAAACCTTCAGCCCACAGGCTTAGTCGCCATGTTTGAACTGGAACTCAGCTGATGCATTGTACATTGTGAATTTGAAGAAAATGTTCCCAAAATGTGGTTTTTGATTCAAAAGAATGACTTCTTATGTGAAGCAGTAAGCAAAAATAGAGAAAGACATACGACCCCTGAGAGATACCCAGCCTGTCTTTAAACGCCACTAGTTTAAGCTCATGTGCTCTGAGGAACACTTTGAGCATAACTCTGAATGATTGTTACTTTTCACCTGATGGAAATGTATCGCGTACAGGAAGTGATAAGCCATACTGGAGAGATGAAATTCTGTGTGTTGTTTCCTGCATTTCTCTGATTTCTTCATTTTATGTCAGTGTGCTCTACTATTGGAGATGATAAGCGTGTGTTGAATGAGTGGGGCCGTTCCTTTGATTAATGATAATAAATGAGTGAACAAATAAAGAGGAGACAGTGTCTTTGAGATAAGAGCTGCAGTCCAGCATCTGAAATCTCAAACTGCAATCTGCGATACGAAAAGTAGCCATGACGCAACCTGTGTCCAAACAAACCCGTTGACAAAATAATAACTGTTAATGACAGCACTACTACACCTTTGTCAGTTCTCCTTAAGTTCCCCTGAAAGGAGTATGATAGTTTCTTTTAGCATACTTTCTGGCACTACTTGGCGTACATCATACAATAAAAATCAGCAAAGCATGGACTCCTTAAGGTAACTGAAGTTGTGAATCTGGGGAAGTCGTGTGATTCGATGGGGGAAAAGGCATAGGGTAGTCATACTGTAGTCGGCAGTCTGATGTTTCAGATTGATCCCGGCCTGGCCGGTCTGATTTTCAGCCAAACCTCCACTCCATCCCTGTTCTCTGTTCTGTTTTATGTGCTCCTATTTTTTCTGGTTGTAAAACATCTTAAAAGTGAAGAAAGAATTAAATCACGTGTCACTGTTTATATAAATAATGCCAATTCACACGTGGAGTTGAGTGAGAGAATCTGCCGGTCTGAATGATGTCAGCGTTGTTCTTAGTTTGTCAAATCCTTGTAGTCAATGAATAAACACTAAAATGCTTTCATGTTAAATGGGACTACACACTTGGTTCGGAAAGTTGTTTTTTTCTACTTTGACAGAAAACAAATTACCCTCACGTCGGTCACTTTGGAAAACGAGTAACTGTTGGGTAAAGAAACAGTGTATTCTACTTGTGGATTAAGGTTGTTTTCCTGCCCTGAGATTCATCTTGGAGTTCTGATAGGTCACCTTCTTCTTGTCCCGTTGAAGGAGATGGTCATTAACGGCAAAATTGTATTTTTATTTTTTTTATTTGAATAGTTTTCACTTTTTTCATTCTCCACATCTATCCCCACTTTTGCACCAACAGACTGTGTTCTGATAACAGTTTCTCTCTTTGTGTACTTTGGCTGTTGCCCAGACTTTTCTGTTTTAGTTCTCTGTTATATTTCTTTATCTCTATATGAAATAAAAGAAGATTGTATGAAATGAATTCAAAGTTTTACTTTTTTAAATCTTTGTTGTGGTATTTTCTGTCCATCTGTAGATTTTGACTTATTTGTGAATTTGCTGTAAGGATAACTTGAACAATGGAGAGTTGGCCTTGTGGATTGACCTTTTAAAACCTAAAACAACCTTGTAATGGCAATATGAGTTCTACCATTCCTTTAACATAATGTAGATTTAAAATGCTAACATTATTATTTCAAATAGTCAGGCGGCTTAGGACCAGATTTGGGAAGAGTGCAGTCGGACATGAATGTCCAACTGCCCATGAACCAATGAAAATGATGTAATACATTGCCAAAATAAACATATGTATTTGATCTTGGCACAAATAATCATCTAATAATATTTTAATGCATTCCTTGACCCAGAAAATGTATATATTGACAACAAGATTGACTTTTAAGTGGCTTGGAAGACATATTGGCACTTACCGATTTCACATGGCTGCCATCTTGGAACCGCCATCTTGATTAAGTATTAGAGAGTTCCAATTTTAACCATACATCATTAAATCTTTCTGACATGTAGGATGTTGCACCAGAGAGTGTCACCGTATTACAGTGTGACACAAAAAATAAAGAGTAATGGACTAGATGTGTGACAATTATAATATTCTAATCAAGTCAGCGCCGACCTGAATGTAGAGAAAATCTCTCTTAGAATCTATACCGAGGACTGTTCAGATAAGGATACACATAACTATAGGCACACTCATATATAGCAGTATTAAACCCTTTGACTTGTGTTCTGTCTGAACACAGACATCAGGCCAACAATCTTCTGCACCACACTGGAAGGTGGAACTATATAGCTACCCTAAGGAGACATGTTGGTTTCTTGAAGCTGCTTAGAAGTTGCCTATAGGTCAAAAAACTGATTAAACTGGCAAAGTTTTTAGATATGAAATCTAACTAAATGGAATATAAAAATATCCTATAACAGTAAAATACCAAGAGAACACGGTTTTTATTTGCTTGAGTAAGACAGGAGCTGGTCAAAATGGGGTTTAGAGGTTTAGAAACAATGGCTAAAGACAAATAAAAAAGTGTTGCTTTTCTTTTGTGGCACAAAATTATTTGTATTTTCAGATGCACACTACACAAGATAAAGCAAAACCAAATAGTGGGTGTGGCAAAGAATTTGCAACATTAGGGCCTACTTGAGCGATTTTTTTTTTTAAAACATGGACTGTAAAAATGCGCTTCAATTCACGAAATTGATTCAGTTGCTCTCAGTGGCCGCCAGGTGGTGCGGTAAGTACAGAGTTGCAGATCACAATTTTGACAGGCCACTGCTGGCTTGCAAGCACGTAAAGAAAGTTAATGCTTTAACGTCACCAAACCTGTAAGAGGATAGGCTAAATGAACTCCAGTAAAGGGAATAATAAATATCGTTCACTTTTTATCTATATTTCTTTTATACTAGTCGAGTAGTCTGAAGAACACGTGTAAATATATTTATCACATTATTATTAAGCACCTTTATCCGTAAAAACTCTTAACAGAAATTGGGCCGAGTGATCTAGTGACTAATTTAGGGCCAAATTGTAGTTAACAGTCATTTGGACTACCTATAAATCCAGCATTACAACTCTCAGATTTCAATCGTTACATTTAAATACACGTTAACTATCTGGGATGGGAAAATATCAGGTCCGAAAATAGACAGCGTTTACTGCTCAGCGTAATTAAACTGAAGTTAGATTTCCGTAAAGCCTCTCGGAGTGCTCCTACGTGTCGTGCCCGCGCAGGTGTGGCTCTCATGCTCGTGCCCGTCACCCCTCCCCCCATGTAAAAACTACAGGCACTGGCTGCGCGCTCCCGTGAAGTAATTCATTGTATCAGTTCGAGAGAGAGACGGGAGGTAACAGCGAGCGACTCGACTGGTCTACTCCGGGAAACACTGAAAAATCCGACTCTTTCGACATAAACTGAAGGTAAACTACTTTCTCAAATACCACAACACTGCGATGTAGTACTTCGTTTGTATTTTTTTCAGTT
This sequence comes from Labrus mixtus, assembly GCF_963584025.1. Taxonomy (NCBI): domain Eukaryota; kingdom Metazoa; phylum Chordata; class Actinopteri; order Labriformes; family Labridae; genus Labrus; species Labrus mixtus. The sequence goes on from NC_083626.1 coordinate 3,940,590, forward strand.
TATATGCGGATATTATGATTTTAAAAGTTACCAAAAAGCTTCGAGAGGCCCTGTTATCGAAGCTAAGGGCTAGCGAGGTATGCTAACGGCATGCTAAGTTAGCTTTTTTTCCCCTAACCGACCTCAATTTCTGCGCTGCTTCCGCAAGTTGCCAGTCCGTTGTGCTGGTTATTTCTTTATTATTACTGCAGGGAATCCTATGGCCGAAACAGCTCAGCAAAACTACATGGTGGGCTGTTAGTAAACTTGGTACTATCTTAAAAACTAGACTGCAAAATTGGCCTGGATTAACGTTTGTGATCCGTCCATAGTCAAACAATGAGACTGTTTTGTTGACTCACCGAGCAGGCGGCTTCCCCAGCGACACTTCTTGAATATCTTTCTCTTGAAAGTAGTGAATTTTACGTAGGCATGTTTAACTCTATAAGGATCAAAACCACTAATGTACTTTCTTGAAACGGGTTAACTCTACTTTTGGGTGTGTTTTTAGAAGATATCAGTGACCACAGAGCACACTTTCTGAATGTGTAGGGGAATTTTAACCTAAAATGATTTTTTTTATAGCCTGACAAAGTCATACTTATATGTGTGGCCTGGGTTTTAGTTTGCTATTGGGCCACCCACCCATTCTTCCACTGCGGACACACTAGCCATCTGTTGCCTCTGTGATGACGCCATCTTTCTGGTGACCCACCCAGTGGCAAGCCGGTTTTGAAAACAATGTTTGACTTTACACTGGGAGTTCGTACAGGCACAACTACTACTTCTTCTTTGCCCTTACCTTGTTGGCCAGTAGACCACACTTAACACTAGACACTTTTCTAAAAAACAGTATATGTTAAAAATATTTGACCAACAAGGGCTGTGGGATAAATAGTGTAATACTTATAACCTGGCATTTTATTGTAAGTGAAAACTGTAATTGATTTTACTGCACTATTCTGAGTGGAGTTGGTCATTTGTAATCAATTCTTGTACATGATTGTCAAGCTGGCAGATCACATTTCTTCTTTTTTTTCTCCTCACAAACTGTAGTCTCTATGGAAATAATAATGTTAAATAAGCTATAAATGAACTGCTGAAAATCTAAGACAGAACTCTATTCATAATATATGATAGGCGGCTCGGTGAAATCTTTCAGTAACGGTCTTTAATAATTTTGTTATATTCCTTGTGTGTGGTGCACCACCAGATACCAGAGCTCCTCTTGCAGCACCTACGGCAGGGGAGGGTGGAGCAAGGCTTTATTACATGTTGTACACATTGCCCGTCACCCTTGAAGCTGTAAAGTAAAAATATATTCTCTCCTGCGCTGTAAAAGCTGGAGGTAACAGTGACTGACAGCCACTAAATTTAATGAGCAGTTGATGAATCTAGACAAAAGACATCTTCCAAATGGTCATTGATTTCTTCATTATACACACATATACTAAGATGACAAAGACAAGTGTGATGAGAATTTATCTTTCTGGTATGGTAGCTATCCAGTGAGCAATTTAGGTTCATTTATTGAATGTGAGCCTCTTTAAATTCTGTTGAAGGTTTAATTACATTTAGTCCCAGCCCTCCACTGTCTGCTTTCTCCAAATGTGTAATTTCTAATGTCAGCAGTTTCTATTATCTACGGTTTTCTGTGCAGAAGTTGCTCGTAATAGCAACCATATGTAACCAATACTCTTTTGTATTCGATATAACAACTGAGATTTAAAACAAGTGGATTATGAATGACTGTTGCTTACCATGGTATCTGTTCGTTGTGGCTTTAGAGTTACCCTTAATTAGTACACAAGTGGTTAGATTTGTTCCCTGTGGCAATTTGTCTGAAGGTCAGAACAGTCAGTGCCTTGTTACCAATATGATCGATCTGGTTGTCTCTGAATCTAAGATCTCTGACTTGTTCCTGCATAGAGCACATTTTGTATGCGGTCATGCTCAACATGTAGGTTAGTCGGAGTATCACATGAAGCCAACCGGTATTAGGGTCCATGTTCGCATGAAGAGCATGTGGGGTGTCAAAAGAAGAACACCTACCATGTTTCTGTCAGAAATTGAAATATTCATCAGCCGGCAGTCGGTCAACCATCCATAAGCCGGGGCTAAATTTCCACGCTAAAGGCTGCATGGGGTATTTCCTGGCATAGACACAGACAGGCTTTTAGATACAACTGTTGCCTGTGTGGGGTTTTCTAAAGGCCAGGCTGATGAATCATCTAGCACACAGTAACCATTTTAATGATACATCTACAACTGTGTCATTCAAGGAAACCATACAGAAAGAAAAGTGTTCAAGTCAACACTTTATCGTCTTTATTGTTTGGGTGGGTTGAAATGGCAGGCCTGCTGTTTGATTGGTTCTGAACAAGCCCAAAGGGACGCATTTGATAAAGCATTCATCAAACACTGCTTTTCTTTTTTTTTAATGTCATGGTTATTAATTTGAGAAGCTGCATAATGAAGAGGGTTTGTCAATGAACAGCAGTTGTTCTAAAGGGTGCACATTCACTGTGTGTGAAGTGCGAATCAAACATTCTTGCACGTCTTAATCACAGGAGCGTCTCTGTTAATTTGATCCTATAAGGATTATCCTGTCTTTCTCCTTATCCGTTGTTTGTCCTTCTCTACATTTCATTCCATGTTTTTTTTTGTTGGCTAGCATGCAGGGTGGCAGAGATTTGCACGTGTAGCCTTTTCCTGCCAGGATTATAATTGATTAGGGAAGTTCATCTGTCACCAACATTTTTTTGCCAGAAGAATGTCTTACAGAACCAACCAGTTGGAGCCATGTCCACACAGTTCCAGTTATGAGTTAGTCCTCTGAAAAATATCTGGATTTTAGAGAAGTATTTAGGATTTTAACAAAACACTATGAAGACTAATTGAGAAATTGAATAACCAAATAGGAATCAAGTTTCACCCTAGGCTCAATTATTTATCTCTAAATGAACATTTAGAATTTATAAACGCCTTTCATATCATATAAGTGACTCCCAAACATAAATGTTATCTAGGAAGTGGCTAAATTGCTAACTGGTTATTAAATATGTTGTTTTTTTCTTTTACTCATGATATGGCTCATTGTGCATGAATTTCCGTATCCATTGTCTGTGTACTTTCTCATCAATAGGGGAGCTTTGAAATGAAAACAGTTGCTCAGATTTGCAGCGTTAACATGACTTAATCCTGGAGCATAACAATAAGACATGATAACATTGCTAGGGGTTCCCACACTCAGCGGTGTGAGAAAACGGCTACATCCCCTTCCAGAGAGGGGTGTGATCAGACACAGCTCACTTGCATTTAAAGCTATAGACCAAGAAACATCCTGTTCTGAGCAGTGCAGTAATGGAGGGGTTTATCTGCTGATAAAATACATTTTTAGCCAGAAACGTTATAGATATATTTGGGGATCTCTGAAGGTCTTTTAAACTTGTTGAAAAGGAGTATAATATGTGCCCTTTAAACCAGCTTTTTGAACAGCGATATTGCGCCTGCTTGCAGTCAGATCAGCAACAACCCTGATTTAGGCATCATTCAACTCTTCGTAGACACAAAACATTTTAAGAAATGTTTTCTAGGACTGTGGATGGTTTGGTAAAAGGTATATGTATAATATATCTATGGTTTGGTTAATATCATATCTATGGTGGAAACTAAATATTTAGCAGTAGCTTGCATAGCTGATGCCTGCCTTGAACTTCCCTCTGACGTTTTCTGTTACAGCAGCGTTGTGTGAAATGTGGGAAAATTTAAATGAAATCTGAAAAAAAAATTTTCATGTGGCCCTCGGCTACAATAAAATACAGTACAAACAGATGAGCACTGGTTCATTTTAAAAATAATTGTTAGGTAGTTTTGTTTTAAAACCTTTGTTTTATGTAAAGGCGTCTTCACACATTACTACACACGTCATAGCCACATGAGTCAAAGTGGTTGTTGTGTGTTTGGTTCTGAAGGGCAGTGAAACAGTGGGGGTTCATCCAGGGTCAGTTAGTCAAAAATGATCAACCCTTGGCTAATCATTATCAGATTACTGCAAGAATTAGTGTGTGCTGTGTTTCCATTGTAATATGTCAACCGGTCTTTGGAAGTTCAATTGGTTTAGAGCTCAGACACAACAGTCTCCACTGCTAATGGAGATTTTCCTGTTGTTCTGCCTTTTGTTTGTGTATTTTGTGCCACTCCTTGTTGTGTTTTGTCTTACTTATGCCCCAGTTAAATTGAAAATGCTTGAATACCAACTTAAAGATTTAAAGTCTGATACCAACATTGATACCTAGAAATTCCATTATTATTACCGTCATCAAAACCATTACAATTAGTGGGTTAAATATTGTGCCGATAAGTACTATGGCAACATTTGTAGTACAAGTAGAGCAAGTTGCTATTTACCAATTTAACCTGCTGGTCAAACATTTCACACATTTTCTCGAGCCACCCACCTCTAGGCTACAGCTGCCCCCGATTTTGTCTATTCTTTTTCCTCAAGTCACGAAGGGAATGGTTTCATCTTTTTTGACACTGCTGTCCTACTTAGAGTATTCATCTACCGTTTATAGGATACATGCTGCACCTCACACTGCTTCAGTGCATTTCGGGGTCAGCGACTAACAAGGCTGGGGGCTAAATTGCGAGGAATACTTTTGTGTGTATTCGTGTCACTGATTTGCGTCAGGGCAGGTATCTTGTGAGTAAACCTGTTAACATGGAAATGCGCTGTGCTGTTTAAAATGGCCCGGAAAAGGGCTGGACTCGCTGCCAGAAGCTTAAGAAAATGTACACAGTTTACAGTTGCTGAAAATGCAAGTTGTACACAAACTGCAGTGTGGACAAAAACAGCAAAAGGAAAAGGGACTGTTTTGGGCCAGAACACATTCTTACAAGGCCTATTCAAGACAGAAATATATTTTAGCATCACATTAAATTTGTTTATAAATACTATGCACACAATCAAATTATTTTATAATATCCGTATAATCCTAGATCTCTGGTCAGGAGGACAAAATAACATGAGAAATGTAGTTTTGTAAGGGCCATTTTAGTGCAGTGATAACACTTTAGAATTACTACAGACAGAAACCACAGATTAGATGGATTCATAAGGAACAGAAGAAGGTGACAGAGAGTTAGCTCTTCAACACACCTCCAGCTGAGTCCTGTAATGGAGATGGCAGGGTGGAAAGAAACGTCACAGTGTTGCACCTTCTCACATATGGGAGGAAATAACCCTTCGTGGGTCGAGTTATTACACTCTTATCTTATCTCCTGCTGTCCTTGTACATACAGAAACACAGTAAATGTACTGTGTTAGCATGATAAATTCTGTCGCTGGGGCAGCCACAATCTATTTGGTCAATGAAGTGGTTGTGCCTTTGCTTTTTTCCAAACCCTACAACTGGAACCTTTCTGACACCCTTCCCTTTGTGTATAGGGAAATTGCTGATCTCCTGTTTTGATCACAGTTGATCAATGCGTCACTGTTATTTTGTTTGTTTTCAATAAATTATAAACCAACAAATTAAAATATTCTAGAAGTTGCCGGTCAAATTGAATAGAAACTCCCAGACACTTACACCTAGTTCCTGTTTTTGTTCCCACTGTCAATAGAATAGAATTTCCCAATATGGAGTAATCCAAGCTGCTCTCAAAGAACTACAAGATACTCATTTGGCTCAGCTTCCCCTTACTCTGTTGGGCAAGTTTTTCTCACACACCCACACTAACACACTGTTGAGTCACCGTCACATATTACTGGAACCCCAGCTAAATGTTACATCCTGGCCGCTAATGTCTTAAATTTGCCGTCCTCACATCTGCATGTATGCAAGTACTTGCAGATTGCAGGTTTCCATTTACACAATTTGTCTTCAGCCTTTTTGACATACGTAAATTCCTACTCTTGTTGTGGACCCCTTTTTCCGATGACTCTAAAAGTTTGCAAGACTACAGATTACATTAATCATTTCACAACTCCCCTGAGAGGCTCTAAACCTCAGTGTGTCAATTAAAGTGTTGTAAGATGCAGCACTAATAAAATACTATTGCTTTTATGCCACAATTGTCACACATCGTATCTCTTCTCTTAATGCTAGAAGTTGACTGTAAAATGGGTTGTGGTGGTAACTAGCACTAATACTATACTTGGAGACAGGATAGGTTATGGTGTATTTTCCCTGTTGACTACAAATCTGTGCTCTAGAAGTCAAATCTCTACTTTACAAGTTTTACATCTGATTCCACTGTATGTTTTTTCATGTGGCTCCTTGACCATAACCATATCCTCTTCCTCTGTGACTTTCAGGGATGGCAGCCATCCGTAAGAAGCTGGTGATAGTGGGGGATGGAGCTTGTGGGAAGACCTGTCTTCTGATTGTCTTCAGCAAGGACCAGTTCCCTGAGGTCTATGTCCCCACCGTGTTTGAGAACTATGTTGCTGACATAGAGGTGGATTCCAAACAGGTGAGACCATTGAATCGGTTCTCTATCACTTATATCTGTCTTTCCCATGTAAAGGTGGAGTCAGTAGCATTGCTCATTGCAATTTGTAAACACAACATTCAAACTTGGCCCCTCCTTCTGGGCTCATCTTCCCCCAGAAGTGCATACTCAATGCAGGACGTAGTGTGTAAGTTTAGGCCTGCTGCTTGTATCTACACTGCAAGCTACCGCACACTCGCACAAACTTACCACTGGTGTTAAGCACCTGCCTTTCCAACAGAAAGACGGTCAGCTACGCACCTGTGGGTTAAAGCCAACACAAGGTTCACCCTCCTTATACAAGTTTTTCCACTCGGTTTTCGGCCTCACTGTGAAAATATTTTCTCTTCTTTGTCGTTAAGTCCAACTGCTGAATTGTATCCACTCTTAAACTCACCTGCGCGCTGTTATTGGCTGGGGGAAGCACACCAGCTCCCCGCTCAGAAACATTCTTTGTCCACCAAACATCAAAATACAAGCAGACAAGGTCTCTGCAGACACATTCACCACCACACATGTATTGAGGATCATAAGTGATGCTTTGTATAAGTCTACTTATTTTTCTCTCTTTTTTTTTTTTTTTTTTAAGCTACTGATTCTATCTTTAATCTTATATTCAAATCTGAGTCACATTGAAACCTGTGGTGTCACCTTGTTGAATGGCTATTTTGCTTGCTGAGTAAATGTACAAATGAGAACTAAATCATCTAAATGAATTATAAAATTAGACAAGATATGATCAATGTTTATTTGTATAAGGATAAGTATGGAAAAAGTAAACCGTTACTACTCACTACAGCATTTATAGCCTAAGCTAATTTAAAAGATATAACAAACAATAGATACACAAAAGACAGTACCAAAAAAGCATGGCAATTTAAAAATTTGTAACTGTCACAACACATCTCCACCTCTTGAGTCTCTGAAGTGGTTTATGTGCTGGTATCAGGGCTAATTTTGTTCCCTGGGTGCTTAATCATGCTCAACGCTCTAATTCTACCTTCAGGGCCAAGTGAGCAAGTGTTGATAAAACTGTACTGCTCCATTTTCACTTCTTCCCTCACATTGCAGCAGTCATCTGCTAAGCCTGTTTCTTTTGTACAGATTGCCTCGATGGAGCTTAGTCACAGACCTTCATTTAGTCTGTGTTGCTCCTGATAACCAATTTGCTTACTCATGACGAGGATCTAGTCATTGTTAGATGTAATATCAGTACACGGGCACGGGTTATATCCTGAAAAGAATTAGCACCTGTGTAGTTTAATGTTGTATTTGATGTATAAAATCCACTGAAATTTGGGAATGAGTAAGATATGCTCTGTTGTGGAGTTAGGCTTCTCATGACTGGCAGGTTTGTATTAGTGCCACTCTGGATAACTACAGCACCCTGCCCATCTCATCAATCATAAACCCTCATGACCTTATAATGGGTTGATAGGGTTTTGGGACCTAGAGTCTTTATTGGCTGGTTGATTTCCAGCCCTGGGTGTTGCTGAGGAGGACTCAAGCTGCCTCTTGTCAGGTGTCACACTTTTCAGAAGTGTCTTGATCTGGTTTCCTTTCCCTATTTAGCTTTTTAGTCACGTCATTCATTGTTTCATCTAGGATGGTTACGTTTTGGTTTAGGGTTTTATGTACCAGATTATTTATTTTAAAGAAAAAATACTGAATTAGTATCTGTTATTTTTTTGTCTGTTGTCAATTTAACACCAGGAATAAAGGTCAGAGGTGTACTTTATTACACCATCATGGCAACAAAAGGATATTTCCACTCAGATGACTTTGAAGCTGATTGCCAGCTGGCAGATATAAACGTCTATCCACAATTATATGTCTGTAATTATTTGATGCATTTAAAATGAGGTTTGAACGATTAAACAAAGAGAATAATAGCAGCAGTTGTTCTGTTTATGAATGAAAAGAAACTGTTTAATTCAGATTTTTCAATTTTTTTGAAGGTGGTATAAATGAGCATGTAAGGCCTTAATTAAGTCCATCTAACATTCATTAATGTTTTATTTTCTCTCCTCTCGTCTTTTTCATCATTTTGATGATGCACTGATTTCTTTCCATGGAAAGAGGAACTAAATAAATCAGTCCCTTTTTTATAATTCTTGGCAGAAACAAGGTCTGCTGCCATCAGTATTTATCTCATTGGAGGCGTCAACATGAAATGGACATGGCGTATTAACTTCTCTTTATTTCTTTCTCCACACTCCTTCGTCCTTCTCCCTGCCCTCTATAACCACAACGTGCATGTGTCAGGTGGAGCTGGCTCTGTGGGATACTGCGGGTCAGGAAGACTATGACAGGCTGAGACCTCTCTCCTATCCAGACACTGATGTCATCCTCATGTGCTTCTCCATAGACAGCCCAGACAGCTTGGGTGAGTAAAAAAACACATTCACATTGTATGACAGATACACCAACAGATGGACATGCACACACCAACAAACATTTACGCATGACTTGAAATACAACATCACTGTCTCGTCTATAAAAACCGAAAAATAGTTCTAGGCTCTGTAGATTGTGTCTTCATCCTGCTATGACTCTTCATACCACTTGTACAGGAAATGTTTTCATCTGTGCATGCACACCAACACACACTCAGACATATCATTAGTCATGTGCAATGGCACACAGCCATGCTGTAAAACATGCTCATGCTCATAATTATTATTAACTGCTATTCCTTGATCATAGAAATTGCTTTTCATTAAACAAGGCGATAAAAGCTGCAGGTAGTTAAAGAGAACTGAATGAAAGGAAGTCACAAGTCCAATAAAACAAAGGCTGTTATACTTAAGTCTGTGTTTTAGTATTCCTCAGACATCACATTTCTGTTTAAAGCAGTGTTTTTGCTGACCATGTAAGACTTTATCACATGATGCTTGGTGGAGATATAGAAGCGCTTCTTTGTGCTTTTTCTTTTGTTCAGGCACAGAATTATCTCTGCAGTGCCTAACATTTTAAATTAAATAGCTTTGAAAATGTTCGTCTCAACATTATGCTGGCATTCTTTGATTTAACTCTGCAAACTCATTTAAAGATAAAGGTCATTGCTGCACCATCGGACAGCTTTGGTGCAAGTTTTTCACGGTTTCTTTTTCTCAATTGTAGCCAGATGAAATATTACCTGCTTTTTAAGGAGGTTGGGAGATGATTTTTCTTCGTTATTAGCTTTTCATGATTTCCCCTTACTGTAAAATCCGGTGTGTAAGATGCACTTTTAATGTCTATTTTTTTCATCTAAAAACTGGTCTGCGTCTTAAACACCGGTGCGTCCAATATACAGGTATAAAATTCAGACACACGCCCCGTCATTACCGTGGGTGCAGCCGCCACCATCGCATACTGCACGCGACTTGACACAATTGAAAATGTATCCACATTCATTGTGTTTGCAAGCTGTTGGGTGACATAGCACCACAGTCCAGGCTCACTGCGCATCTTCTTATCCTAATCATAATTTTATCAAAAACAGAGGGTATAGATACACAACCCTCACTGAACACAATCGTCACACAGGTAGAAATTTTCAACCTTTTTTCTTACATACGGGTGTGATTTAAATTCTGGATTTTACGGTTATTGAGACACGGAGAGGCACAATAATACATAACAAACCCATTGTCTCGGAAAGGATGCTTAAGCACTATTGTCAAAATGTTCGAAACTTCAGTAAGCACTGTGTATTATTGCACCATACAGTGGTGACATTTTAGTTACAAAATACCCACCTTTAGCAAATCAAAGTTTGACAACCACAATAAGCTCAGACATGCACACACTTATGAATATGGCTTTCCAATGATCATTAATCTCTCTCTGTTCTTAATTTCCTTCACAGAAAACATTCCAGAGAAGTGGACCCCAGAGGTCAAACACTTCTGTCCCAACGTTCCCATCATCCTGGTAGGAAACAAGAAAGACCTGCGTAACGATGAACACACACGCAGAGAGCTGGCCAAAATGAAGCAGGTAACTAAAACTTCTTCTGCTTGTCTGAATTAACTATTGAATCAAAGTTTTATTTAGGAAAACTGCCTTTTGAGACAATAGATTCCAATGAAGGATAGAGAGGTCTAAGCCCAGGTGTATTATGTGCATATTGCATGTATGTGTTCATCGTGTCAAATAACCAAAGAATGCCCGTCAACTCAGCTCAGATTATTACTAAAATACCACATCATGGTAAAACAATCCAGTATTTCATGCACCTCCCCATCTCAACTAAATCTATAATTAATGACCAGACTACAGGTCACTTAGTTTTATTAGTAAAGGTCATAGCTGTCATTCTAGACTTTAAATATTCAGAGCTACACTGAATGTATTTCTTAACAAAGTTTTTGGTTTTCTCTTTATCCAATAGGAGCCAGTAAAACCAGAGGAAGGCAGAGACATGGCCAACCGCATTGCAGCATTCGGTTACATGGAGTGCTCTGCAAAGACAAAGGACGGCGTGCGGGAGGTGTTCGAGATGGCCACCAGGGCGGCACTGCAGGCCCGCCGAGGCAAGAAGAGCAATAAGTGTGTACTGCTGTAAAATGGCATACACATTTGGACTGTTACCCCCTTGGGCTACTGTACCCGGGGGCTAGGGCTCGGGAGGGACTGGGGGAAAACTAAACGGGAGAGAGAGGGAGGGGAAGAAAAAAAGTGCAGTTCATGACTACTGCTGTAAAATGGCGGTTTGTTGGACTGAATTTACCCTGGGACTTGAATTCGGGAAGCTATGATGGAGATGGATGGGTGGGGGGATTTTTTGGGGGCGGGCAGGAAGGAGCACATTAAATGACTATCGCTGCAAACCGTTGGACACTTTAACGGTGGGTTTACCAATGAGGTGGGGAGGTTGCACCAGCCACCAGCCAAACGCTGGTACATTTTGTCTTCTGAACAAACCACTTACACTGATTAAGATAATTGGGAGATCCCAGTCCTGTCTAAAATTCTAACTGACATATAAAAGTGATTATTGGTGAATTGTGGGATTACAGTGACTGAGTGTCAGTGCTTACAACAAACAGGTTTAGATTATTTGACACATGGGAGTTGCAACCAGACAGCACAGTAAATAAGTACCACCTTAAACAGCCACCAGTGTGCTATTTATCTCCAGGTGTGCCTACCTGGATTTAGGGCTATGTATTGTAGAGTTGGACAGTTGAAGGGATCTGAGGGATGATGTGCTGTGGTGTTTGTTGTGACCATTATGAGACTGTACTCATCAAATCAGGGCAGATTAGATAGTTGTGCACTTTCAGCTAACGTTTAATGCTGTAGTTACCTGGACAGGTTATTTTAACAGCCAATAAAGTAGACAAATCCACAATCTACTCAATCAGTCAATTGCTTCTTTAAATGGTGCTTGAAGTACGTGTTGCAATTATTTCATGGACCAAAAAAAAAAAGAATAAGATAAGAAATTTTGTCCTGACACAGTTGTTTGATCTACGTTGTTAAATTAATGGTCACATGCCGTCACATGCTCAGGCCATTTGTATCGTATTATCTAAGAAGAGTGGAGCTCCATGCTCACGTGTCCAGCTCAGTCTGTCACTGTGGCTAATCCCATGCTTACAGACTCACTGTGACAAACACAGGCAAAGTTGCCTGGTTGTTTGAAACCAACATTTGGCTATCAATGCATGTTTATAAGTGAAACTTCTTTGTGAGCATCATGATCTCATCTGTAATTATAAACTGGCTCTCACCACCACCTGTAGTCCAGTTGCTGCTTTGAACATACAGTACCTGAGCAGTGTTGTAGTATGCACTGTAACGTTTTTTTCCCAGAGAGCAGCATTGTTGGTTTGTCTACTTTACAAATGTTAGTTGAATTGTATTAGTGGCAGGATAACTGTGGTCCCTCTGAATGACAAAGGTAGCTTCCTCCCCTGGAGAGTACAACCAGAGCAACCTCTGCCCTGGCTCAGCTGCCATCCCTTCCACTTCCACATAGCTGACTGCTGATGCTCATCTCCCCCCAGGCTTTAGACCAGGATGAAGAACAAGGAGAGGAGAGAATTGTTTTTATATGCGCTCCAACCGCTGATATCTGTATTACAGAACCGTTTCTTGTATAAAGGTCAAATGTAAAATATGATTATGAGTGGAAAAAATGTGCCTGAGATGGAACTTGTTATCCACCATGCTCGTCAGCCTTTATTGGTTTACTGTTGGTATCTGCCACCTGCATGACCAGTTTATCTCAAAAAGACAAACATGACACATATGGCATGACCTTTTATACATTGCATGGAAATACAGGAATGGGCAGGTTGGACAGCCGGTTAAATTTTGAGGGTAAAACATGGCAATAGTCTTCAGTTACCAGCATAGTGACAATTAACTACCTGCTGTATAATGGAAAAGTTTCATTTCTAGGTCTTTCCGTTATAAAAATAATGAGAGCGACGGGCTATATTTGGGAACATTCAGCCCTCTCTGACCCTTCAGTGTTACGCTGCCAGGTTCAGGGACTCTCTCGACAGTGCGCCCTCCTGTTTTTCTCCCTGGCCTACTGGGAGGAGCCTGTTCCAGAAACCCAGTTTTGTGATGTTTTTAAACTTTATTTCCTGATTTTTAAAAGAGAAAAGTCATAAATATGTTGTCTATCAGTATTTAAAATAGGAGGTGGACGATAGGAGACTGCTTATGTGTGGCTTTCGTTTATTCTCATGTGCTTTAACCGAAGTTTCCTGATGATTTTCTCTGGGGTGTAACGACCTGTCAATCATCACTGCCAAATGCTGTTGTTGGGCAGTCAGGAGAAAGGCTGGCCTCTCGGCTGCCTGTGTAGAGCATCGCTAGGACCACATGTGCTGGCTCTTCTGCTGTTTGTTTTAAACACAGACAAAAGACAAAAAAAGGAAAAATCAATGTATGTCTCCTTATTCTGTACAAATCATTCTTATTTCTACTTTTTATTGTATTTTTAAATCCGGATTTGTGGATGCTGAAGCAGTGATGTAAACCAAGGAACAGGAAAACAAAGCTGTATGCAAAGTCTGTAAATATGAAATGTGGGTTTGTTCATACTAGACTATACACACGCACAGGACTGGAAACTGTATTTGTAAACTAGCTTTGGTTTGTGTAATAAATTACTTTCTATAACACTCAGCTGCTCTTCATTGTGAAGTCTGAATGGAGTAATAGATACAGGTTTTTTTAATTAACTGGTCACTACATTTATTTCAGTCTACACAAGAGATGTGATATAAATACCACATTGACTGACAAATGATACATAACATGGAAGTGTGTTAAAGAAAACATGCAAGGAGAAGGAAAGAGAAATTTGACATCATAAAGTTCCCTCCAAACTTGTGTTTACCATTAAAGGTGACATTATGCAATATGCACTTCATGTTTATCTAGAACTAATATGTGTCCCTAGTCTGTCTACAAACAATCCATTTATGAGAAAAGTCCATCCTCTCCATCTTTGGTCTGCTCCACTTTCAGTAACTGCTCAAACAGGCCGTTTGGAGATTTTCCACCGATCATTATTTGGACCATAGAAGTCCCCTTTTTGATTGGATGAGAGTCCATCCAGAGTCAGCCAATCATAAGGCCCAGTAGACAACATGAGGAATGGTTTACAGAGTCATCCACACCCACAATATCACAAAGTGTAAGAGATGATTTTGAAGGTAAAAAAAGAAAAACACTGCATATTTATAATAAACTGATACTGTAACAGGAAGTAGTTAATAATAAGACATGGTCACTATTATTCATTCCTCCATATTCAAGAGGTTTTGCTGCTTCTGGCCAGTAGCCAGTGGCTAGAAAATATTAGCTTGTGTTATGTTCCCTTTGCTAATTTCCACGGTTTGTTAGGTAAGTATGTTTTGTTTTACTGTCCTAAAAGTGTTTCAATAGTTATATCACAAACTTAAAACAAGAGGTTCACACATAAGATAAATGGAAACTAAATGTGTCATGTTATCTTGCAACTTGTAGTATCACTTTGAAAAGAGAGAGAGAACCCATATTTATATCATTATAAAGTTACATTTAAACAAAGGTATAATACTTGTCACTGGGAGGATTGCAGGTTGAAAGGCAGAAAGCACAAAGAGAGAAGCCAGCAGCCTCACTGTGAGGCCTCTGCATGCTGCAGAGGGAACAGAGTGAGTGGGATGTCGGGGTGAGGCGGATTCAGCATGTGTGGGATGATGCTGGAGTATGGAGAAGCTGCAAGTGTATGGTTGCTCTATAACCAACAGATAAAAAGACTAGTTGTGTAAGCCAGTGCGGAGGAGTGGAAACCTAGGAATAAAAACGGATGAATGTAGGAGCAGGATGCTGATTATACGGAGCATTCATTTATCATTTTCCTATAAAACAAGCTTCAATGCTCTACATGCAGCACAGATCTAAAGTTTTTCAATCAGACTGGCATAATTTACATGAAGTCACAGTTGTTTTTTTTGCCAGATTGAACCAAATGGGACAAAAGGAGGATATTCTACCCAATTCAACATTGATGTCCTTTAATGCATTTTTTTTAACAGAGAAAGAAAGGACTGAATACAGCTGTCAACATATTGGATCCATGGGAAGGACAAAATAAAATAAAGTATAACAGCCAATTTAATACAATATATTTGATATAAGGAGAAAAAAACTACCAACATAAAACTGTAGGGTTAACAAAGACAGGTAAAGTACAATTTTGGATAAAATGTAAACTAAGAGCTATAGTAGTTTGGCTATTAAAAATGAAAACAAATAATCAGTGGCACTTTTTATTCTAATTTAATTTTCTAAAGTGAAGATCTCAAGATCGTACAACTTCAAGCCTATACATTTTCTACACTCAGCTTTCCTGTTGGCATTGTTTCCATTGCTTACCACTCTGATCACAGGTCAAACTCTAGTTACACCTTATTACATCAGAGCTGTGCACAGAGTGACCTTTGGGCAGTATGATAAGAGGAGGAGAAGGGGGGATAGTAGGTAGGCTATAGAAAATGGAAGGATGGATGGTGGGAGGAATTGGCCTCTAATAGTGGCTTATAAAAGGTACTGTGGGTGGATGAGAGAGGAAACACAAAGTCAGCTTGTGATTTCCTGACTGAAAATGAGACCTTGTGAAAGCAGAGCCTTTTGTATAAAATACTAGACCATCAGCTAGATCAGTGTCAGTCTACTGGCCTCCTAGCTCATTTTAATGCATGCATTTTTCTTTCATGCTACATAAAATGCTCTTTGGAAGTGACGGGTATATAAAGCCCTTTTATTGATCACTTGAACCCAACATGTTGGCTTAATGCGTCTGCTGTTGTCCCCCACACTGCTTCACTTGGACAAAGCTACATTAAAAGGGTGTAGAAACGTTACAAACAAACAAACTAGATCTGTCCACAGCTGGTGGCAAAAATAGCCTATACGTCTTAACATTTGCCACCTTTGTTACAGAAACATCACAGGGTACAAGTTCACTACTATAGGTTGTTAAAAAACATTACTTCATCTGCCCATTGCAACTTCAATGCTCAGCTAGGGGAAATGACTGTGCTCTCTGGAGACATTCAGAACGAAACCAGAGTGCAAAAGGAAGGAAGGAAGCTCGTCACTGCCTCCTCCACCCAAAACTGGTGGCCGGGCCATAATGTAAGACACATCGCCGCCTCTGTTGCAACACTTCAAGAGGAATGAGTAAGAGGGAGGCTGCTGCTGCGGGTAGCGAGCCTGCCTTCTTTCTCCGCCTCTCTTCCTGCTCCTCCGGCTGCCGGCCGGAGCGAAGTAGCGCCCAGCGCAGCTGAACAGCCGCCTTTATATACCTGGCTATTTTTAGCCCCTCGCGAGCCCACTATATTTAACCAATATGAGCTCATCGCCCGCCCGCCCCGTCCAATGGGAAGCGAGGAAGAGGATGGGAGTTGTCCAATGGGAGGGAGCGACATGAGAAAGGGGAGCGAGTTAAACAAGAGCCTATCGACTGAAGTGAAACAGGCAGCGAGCAGGGGAGGAAGGGACGAGGATAAGAAGACAGACATCTCACTCTGCCGCCTTTTAAGAGTACCACATTTTCAGTTTGAAGAAACAGTCTTTGTGTTTTTCAACAGTCTCATAGGCTATTTTGGATTTGCTAGCGGAAACATAAACAGCTTTTTAAAAAGTGGCAATATATATTAACATTAATGGACAGGCAATAAAAACAATAACAATCACTTTTTTGGTTTCGTAGCCTATTTTATTTTTTACATTATACTCCATTGCTATAT
This sequence comes from Labrus mixtus, assembly GCF_963584025.1. Lineage (NCBI taxonomy): Eukaryota > Metazoa > Chordata > Actinopteri > Labriformes > Labridae > Labrus > Labrus mixtus. The sequence continues at coordinate 3,957,314 of NC_083626.1, forward strand.
TCTGCCAAAGGTAAGCTGTGGTCATTCCCTCTGGTTGTCTGCACTTGTAAGCCGTGTTTCTTTGCATGGTCTGCCTGGTCTGTTTGATTTAGATCAGTTCAGATACTTTGAAGTCTGCAACACAAAGTTAAAGGTCATGAAAGGTGACGAGTCTGTCCCCGCTTCAAAGGTAGCTCCTACAAGGGGCCTGAATTTCTATGACATAGCCTGACCAAATGTTTGTCTACTTTTCCCACTCAGTATAAAAGTGGCCATCTCCAAAGGTTAATTCAAGAATTTTTTTTTTTGTTGGGTAAGGTTTAGTCTACACTAGGAGACCTAGAATACAATTACTCAACCTTCTGTCACATTGGATCTTATTTCATGTAAACCTCATTGAATTTTGACCAGTTTGTGAAAAAAAAAAACCCTTAAGATCAGAGGGATCCAGAAAACATAATGATCCAGTTTTTTTTTTTAACCTCTAGACATAGCCTATAACTCTACCTTTTACCAACAACTGTGATGTCCCAAAGCAGCACCATATTATTAAAATATATAATAAAATTTGGATCACTTACAAAAGTAGACCATTTGTATTAGCTCCTGCTTTTGTTAGGCATATTATAACCAGAATTAGGCCAATACATTAACATTGCTTATTACAGTTAATGTGTTGCATGGTGTTAAAATTACACGTTTTTGTTTACAGCATTTTTAAGGAACTGACATCAACAAGCCTACACTTGAAAAGTTTCAGTTGTCAAAGTTGTGAGAGTTGATTTGTGATCCCAGTTTTAGAAAAAAAAATCCACCATTGGTAAACATATGGTGTGACAAAGTACATTATAACAAATGATCAAAGTGGTGTTTAAAATAAGATTTTTATCCTCATTATACATTTAACATTGGTCTCAAACAAAAGTGAGTAATCATGGTTCGGATAAAAAACCCTGTGCTGGAGGGCCACTAAAAGCATAGGCTACATAGGCTTACAAACATCTTTCCATAAGAATTGTTACATTTCTTTTTTCAGAGGAGAGAGGAGTCATTGCTGATATTGTTTCAGAAGAGTTGGCCTTTAAAGACTATTTTATAATAACTTAATGTGTGTTGATAATTTATAGGCCTACACAACTTTGATCTAAGACTTGATCATTTGTGATTAGACGCTTGGAAGAAAATAAATCTGAATCCTCAGGTCTATTGTCTGTATGCTGGTTAATTGCATTTAGGGCACAGCGAGATGTAACTCTGTAAAAGGCCAACTGCTCATAGACAGATTTTTGAAATAGACGATCTTTGATGATGACTTTGGCGCTTTGGAGTGGTTGGACCGACTGCCCTGCCCCTGTCTGATGTGTAATATTTTGCTATGACTTTGGCCGTGACAAGGATTGCCCCGTGATTGTGAGTCATCCGTACACCCACCTATTCAGTTGTTTACCTAAATTTTATTTTTAGCTTTTTCGAACCGAAACACGACGCCCAATTACCCATCAGTCTGTTTCTGGTGGGACAAGGTTAGAGGCTTTCAACATGACACATTCCCCCTCCCCCTTAAAAACTCAAAGTTACTGAGTTGTGTTTCCCCGCGTTAACAGAATAAACACATGCCATTAAGCTTCCAAACTTTGATAACTTTAGGCGTGATGTTCTTATTTTATTGTAAACGTAGCCTACTGGCTAGCCATACAGTTTGGCACTAAGCGCGTTCCCGACAGGCGCGCCCCCATACAAAAGGTTCCAACACATCATGGCGGGAGCGCGCAGGACGGTCAGACCCACTCCCTTCCTATTACCTACTCCACCCTGGCATAAACCCCAACACATTTGTAAAAAAAAAAAGATTCATTCAAACTTCTCAAGAAGTGTAATACAAATAAAGCATTATAAGAATTATTAATTCTTTAATGCAATGCACATGCCCCAAATGCCTAAATTAATTAATTTAGCAATTTACGCCACCAAAGTATTATTACTAATTTTGAAAACTTAATTAGTCTACTATTGTGTGACAGTTTGAATACACTTCAACATTTAATAGCGTTCTGTACTGGGTTTATTTGTGTTTTAAACGTATTAAAAGCATATTCATTATCATACTGAAAATAAATAATCCCCATTTTTCATGTCCAGTTGACTATGGCCTACTGAATTTGCAATCGCGCACTGACCTCTAGTGGTATAAAGTCGTCAATACATCCTACCTGGGCTTATGAGAATTTATCTGGGCTTCCTCTCTTCTTCATTGACGCTATCACGGTTAGTTTTCAGAGTATCTTGTAAGCGAAGTTTGGTCCTTTTGTGCTGTTTAAGAAGAATGTTTAAAGAAAACATTATAATTTGTATACAAATCTCGCGTGATTTCAGTGTTTGAAGAGAGACACCCAACTGCGGGAAGAAACGTAAGATGGCAGCACAGTCCTACCTGTGTGAAGAAACCTTTTATTTCTCCACAAAATTCAGAGAAACGATAACAGTCACTGACCTTAACTTTGGTAAGATTTACTTAGCCTACATCTTTTTATTGAATATATATATTTCTCTAACTGTCTCAGTATAACAATAAAACACGAGAAGTATTGCCCAACACCCCAGTTCATAGCTTTATAAAGTTTTAAAGTGTGAGTCTTTTAGAGGCATCATAATCATTAATGAATCTCATTGTTGGAAACCTATGACTCATTTTACACTCTCAAAACATGACTTATTTCAAGCAAATAGCCACCAATACCTTTAAACAGCTGAATTGAAACAGCTTTTTGGGGTTGGGCTGCATATCACATAGGAAAGTTTTTACTACCATTTAAGTCATGATGTGCCCAAATCACCACAGGCACATCTATCAATCATTACGTTCAGCCACCTCAGTCCTTCCATTTAAAGTTTACTAAGTGCATAAAATACAGGACATCTCCATGGACAAGGATTAGATTTAGGATGGGGTGTAAAGAGCTCAGTGACTTCACACATTGCTCTGTGATAGTATGCCACCTTTGGCACCATTGAATCAGTTCTTAAAATCTTGGCCTTACTAAATTGTCTGTGGTTAATGGTATTGTAAAGTGGAAGCTCCCTACAAGGTTACAACAACTCATCCACATAGTGCTAGGGTAAAAAACTCAGAGCCAGGCCAACAACTATTAAAGCTGATATCTCAAATCATCCATTATCTGTTGCATCACTCACTAAACAGTTCAAAGTGTCTCATGGAGGTAAATCTGCTAAATCTGCTCACAGACTGTTCATGTAGTGCTACATTTAATTTTTTTTTCATTTCCCAGCACCTGCATATGTTGTGTGCACATGATGTGTGTCTCTAACACATACATGCTTCATCACCATGTTGAAGAATTCCGTCTGACTGGTGTAAATTGAGCTGCTTATTTACTCAGCAGCAGGTGGTCTTTTTTTTAGATTTAGTTTTTGGGCTTTTTGCCTTTATTTGATAGGAAAGTGGATATAGTATAGGAAACAAGAGAGAGAGAGAGAGAGAGTGGGGAATGACGCGCAGGAAAAGAGCCAAAGGCCGGACTTGAACCCAGGCCGCCCGATTGGAGGACTACAGCCCCCATACATGGGGTGCTACCTGTCTGCTAGGCCCTCTGCACCTTGGAAAGGTGGTCTATGAAGTTGTGACTAACTCTCTCTCAGTCAATGAACACAATTTGGATGTAAAGGTGCCAGGAGAATACTACCTTCCTTAATGGATAGTGCCTTTAGGCAGACAGGATTTATTTTACAGTCCTTCAGCAACAGACACAACATTTGATTTCCTTTTTCCAGAGCATTTCATTTCTTGAAATGTTGAGATGTGAGGAGAATTTCAAAAAATGTAACAAAAGGGGCGCTGGTGGTGCAGTGGTTAGTGCGCGCACCCCATGTATGGAGGCTGTAGTCCTCGGGCGACCCAGGTTCAAATCCAACCTGTGGCTCCTTTCCCGCATGTCATTCCCTACTCTCTCTTCCTGATTTTCAACTCTATCCACTGTCCTGTCTCTCAAATAAAGGCCCAAAAAGCCCCCCCCCCCCCCAAAAGAAAAAAAAAGTGCATCATTCATTATGAATTATTCTACAAGATACAATCCAACTTTGTGGCAGCAGTTTGATGAAGGCCCTTTGCTTTGCAAGCATGACTATGCTTCTGTGCACAAAGCTTGGCATTTGAAGAGCCCTGATCACAACCCCATTAAATGCCATTTAAAGGAATCAGTAAGTCTTTTGGCGGCTTTCTGATCTAACTAAGTGCTTGACCACACAATTGCTCTTTTGATTGAACCGGCACAAATTGCCATAGATGCCCTCCAAGTTGCTACTAATGGGGGAAGATTTCTAAATTGGTATCAGTTGTTTTAGAACGCAATGTGTACAACCCTCATCATATAGGTGGGATGGACAGGTGCTCATTGACTTTTGGTTGTACGATTTGCAATGTGAATTAGTGACATTAGGGTCCATGTCAGCCGAAAAAGGGGACCTGAATCTCATGAATCCAATCAAACTGAACAACAAAGTGACAATATGTGCTCATTAACTGCTCTATTCTCACTCAATCCATGGAAGACTGGGAATGTGCATGAGTAAATGGGTGTAATTGTGTGTGTCTATGTGGTTTTGCAGACAATAGCAGCGGTAAGATCTGATGGCAGTAATGATCAGAGCAGACAGAGCCCAGACACTAATTGACTAATTGACGTCACTTGTCAAGAGAAATCAGAGGCTTTTTTGTTTAAGTCAGCAGGGAGGTCACGAAGTGTAATTAACAAGCAACTTATTTGGTAAGATTGGCGAGGACCTTCTAATTATCCTTTCTAAAGGACACTTTGGAAGGTTGTAAGTCAGTTGTGTTTCTGGAGCAGAAAGTGACAAAACTGAGTTTCATCAATGGCCGCCTGACTTCTCCATTGTTTGCCCTTTGAGTGTAATGCAAGAGGCAACCAAGCAACATGGACCTTTTTGTTCTGTGGGCCATTGATCTGTACCACCTAAGGACATTCTGCTTCTATTTTAGTACTTGTGAAAGGCTGACTGGTGAACATTTATGTTTAGCTGTGTGGTATAGGTCATGACGGTTTCTTACACAGCTACTGATTCTATAGCAGCCCTTAGCTTGTAAATTAGTTTTGACTCATTGACTCACATGTCCAAGTGATGACAGTCACTTCCATTTTTGTATGCTTTCCTAATGCAGAAGAATGATTGCAAAATGCCAAACCATCGAACTTGTAACCTTTACACTTCAAATGTTCTTAATAAGCAGAATTCAAACAAGAAAGGAGACAGGAATATTCTTAAAGAACATCAGTATCTTGAAGTTCTGTTGTTCAGGATTTAGTGATACTTTTTATGTTTCCATTTTGTTTCAAATTTGCACGAGAACTGGCATGGGTGGTAAGTGTTGGCAGTGATAAGTCAAGTTTACTTTATATAGCACATTAAGAAACCAATAGGACCAGACTGAAAGTTTTGAGTCAATGCAGATGGTCAAATCTGCCTTAAATAACACATACAAGATATATATATATATATGTATATATCGTAATAAAATGAAATAACAATCAGAATCAAAGGAAAAATAGAAGTTAAAATAAATTCTAAGAGCCAACAAGAGAGCAGAAAGGTTCCGAAAATAAACTTGGAAATATGATAAGAGTGGACGTATGAAAAAAATCACGGGGAAACTGAAAGAGAAAATAGGTTTGCTGTTGAATTTTATATGTAATCCTCACACCAAGAGCAGGACTTAATGGTAAATGGACTTGAGCTTATATAGCACTTTTCTAGTCTTCCAACTACTGAAAGCACTCTTACACCACCTGTCACACCCACCCATTCAGACCCTTTCACACACTGATGGTAGTGATCACTATGTAATATCATCCATCAGAAGTAACTAATCCCATTCATACACCACCACTGAAGCAGCAAGAGAAATTCAGGGTTAAGTGTCTTTCCCAAGGACACATCAGACATGTTGACCAGCTGGGGATCGAGCCCTTGACCTTCCGGTTGAGAGGCAACCACTCTACCTAAATCTTGTTTGTTTTTATTTAACTAAAGAAAATTCCTCATCATCCACTATCTGTCTTGATGTCATTTAGTCAGTCAAAAACAAGTTGTTCAGCAAGCAGGCACTGCTGATACCAGTATCACTTATGTACAGTTTTGTCTCATTCACATAGCAGAGATACACAAGTTATATTAAAGATAAAGCAAAGGGGTAGCATGTGGAATGGAAATAAAAAGACTGATATTAAGCTGGGATGGTGGTGGTGAGGGTATTATCAAACATAGTTCCCTCTACAGGAAAGTCATCAACATCAATATTCAAAACAAAATGTGACATATCTATGCTGTTTTTATTGACAGGTGATGCTGGATCCAGTATTAGGCCACAAGAGGAACACCACAGCAATGACAGGTAAGAAGGGAAAGACCACTACTTAGACCAACACAATGAATGTTGGTAATAATAATAAAGTTTATGATAATAATGGCAAATAGGATGGTTACAATAAAATGATTTAGCGCCAAAAACACACCATCTTCAGGTGAAAACTAAAGTCTTTCAACATTTTAAAGGTTGATTTTTATGCCTTTATTTAGAGACAGGACAGTGGATAGAGTCCGATATCAGGGACAGAGAGACAGAGAGAGAGAGAGAGAGAGAGTGGGGAATGACGTGGGAAAGGAGCCACTGTTCAGGCTTGAATCCGAGCCGCCTGCTTGGAGGACTACATCCTCCGTACATGAGGCCAAGCACTCGCCACGACGACACCAACCGCGTTTACAGTTCAATTTGAATAAAAAATAGAGCCTGACCAATTGTTTTGCCAGCCGATAACATTGGTCGATATTAGCATGTCCAGTGATTATCAGTATCTGCTAATTTTATTGCAGATATGTGCCGATATTACTAGATGTATTTACCAATTAAATAGTATTTCATCTGAGTTTAATTGTATTACACTGGTAGTTCTCTTTCTGTCTGTCACCAGCAGAGGGTGCTATATGGATTACAACAAGCAATATCAGTCTGCAGAGTGTCAAGCTGTGATCCACGTACATGTGCAGTTACTTTCCAGTTGAGTGACCATCTTTTCAAGACTCAAGTATTTTGATAACTGCATTTAAGGGATCAATGCAATAAATGTGTATCTCTAAATCTATCTCTACAGATCGAACATAGATCTAAAAAAAGATATCGACCGATATATCGGTATCAGATTTTTTCTCCCCCCAATATCAATATCGATATCAGCCCCAAAAAACGCTTTTTGGTCCGGCCCTACTCAAAACATGAGATTTACAACAATTATGATATTTCATTTCCAGCCTAGACCAGACTTGTCAATCCAATGAATAATTATCCACTAAAAACATGTAAGGTTTTAGCTAATACCAGATTATAGGATATCTAATCATATCTTTCAAACTCTGGCTCATATTAAGAGAAGAAAAAACTCAATGGCAAACAAGTGTGGAGAATAAATCATTTAGGAATCTGAGATCTTCGGAGGGAATATATACTTATTCATTTGCACGCAACCTAAATTCATTATTTATCTCGGGGAATGAATAAATTGTCCCCACTGGCCTGTGATTGAACTGGAGCTGGTGAAAAATTCAGCCGCCTCTGCCGAACCCCAGTGAGCGTCTATTTAATGAAAACAACCGAGCAAGAAAGAGGACTCGGGATTTAATGATTGCATTTGGGATGGGAGTGGAAATGGAAGAAATAATGAGAAAGAGGGAAGAAAGTCAGGATGAGACTCAGGTTTGTGTTTTTACAACTGATGTTCAGATTTAACTTTTAAAACACTTTTTACAGATCTCTTTATTTGGTTCATAATGTTTATGTCTACATGTGCATTTGTGCACTCAAGTTTACCTGTAGAGATGTACAGAAAAACTTTCCTACTTGTTGCTCGTTGAATTGTCTTAATAATCATGGTTTGCTTTTTCTTTACCTTTTTTTATTAATCAGAGGAAATGAAAAGAAATAGCTGGAAGATTAAGCCAATTGGGAAAAAGAGGGCTAGAGAGGAAGTGAGTGAGAGAAACTGAGAAAATTAGAGTGAGAGGAATGGGAATACAGATGAAAGTTGATTTTGTCCCTCTCATTTCCACTTTAACTGGGTTTTCCTGGAGTCCTGAATAGGCGTGCATGCCTGCAGTCGTGTGTGTGCAGGGTGGCCACAATGATTGGGAATCCTTCTTCCTCCGCCTCCCTGAGAGAGAGAGAGAGAGAGAAATAGAGAGAGAGAGAGAGAAATAGAGAGAGAGAAAGAGAGAGTAGTCACACGCGGAGAAGAGCGGGACGAGAGAAAGAACAGAAGAGAGCTGTCAAGCTGCGAGGGAGCAGCGGAGAGACGTCTTAGTTTTTTTTCCTGGAATACATTTCCCCGTCCATCTCTGAAGCCCACACACACACACACACATACTCACACACTCTCTTTTAGACACACAGACACAAAGATATGAAACACACAAACACACAGACGGTAAAGTGTGTGTGAGTGCTTCTGTTACTCTCTTACAAGGAGCGCTGAATTATTTTCAGGACCTGGACTCTTTGGAGCCTGACTCACTTGGACTGTATGAGTGTATTCAGCATCTTTGTGACTCGGACTTGAACTCAAACTGGATTCAAAGAGTGCAACACTTTGGACTTAAGTGTGTATCAGCACATCACCTGAATGAATCACTGAGATTTTGACAGAAACTGTCTTGACTCTTGTGAGTTCAGGAGAATTTAACTCACGCGGTGTCTGTGCTCATGAGGAGGATGTATTGGCCGGTGACAGCGGTCCTGCTGGCCCACCTCGGGGCCACCTTAACAGGGGCGTGGAGAGCATCTCAACCAAGACTGCAGTTCACACACGCCGGTAAGATTAGCTTCTTTTCTTTATTCTACTGTTGTTAATGTTTCAAGTATTGCTCCACTCTCGCCTTCTTACATCTGTTGTGCGCACACACACACACACACACACACACACACACACACACACACACACACACACACACCCAAAGGAAGTGACAAGACTCATGCCCCTCTTGTCATTATTCACTTTTTCTTGTTCCTCTTCTATTGTTGCCCACACACTGCCTGGAGATAATGTGAGGAACAAATTATACCTTTGCCTTTTGCTCCCTCTTCATGTCTGCCTTTTTGTTTCTCTCTGACACTGCCTCACTTTCTCCAGCTCTGCAATCAACTCTAAAAAAATTAATTTTCCTCCAGTCGTCAAGTTTCCCTGCCCACCACCACCACCACCAGCACACATTCTCCTCTCTCTCTCTCTCTCTCTCTCTCTCTCTCTCTCTCTCTCTCTCTGTGCTGTTTTTCAGAAGTAGCATAATGTGTGTGGTTATCTTTTCACACCAACACTGTCATAATGTCAGAAGTTGTATTGCTAAAGTCAGCATTCAGAAATGGATAGAGCACATAACTGTAAGGGTGACTGTTAAGTGTATAAGACAACTTATTGGAAAATGTTTCTTCCTTTTTCCATCATCTCTCTTAGATTTGATAACATTTTACTCAGACTTGGTAATCACTGACATTTGGAAACAAGGTGACGTCTATACAACAAAGTCAGACGAGGCAAAGTAACACAAGAAGACAGTTTGTGAACAGGCCAACACACAGGCAGCCCTGTTGCTTATTTCTTCTTATTAGACTGGAAAACTATGTGCAAACACCATTAGACCAAGTAGAGTAGGGCAGAGTTGAACAAGGAGGCATGTCTGTATAGATGGATGTAGAGTTTAGATAGGAACTTAATTATTCATCTTTTTTTTTTCCGTTTACCCTGAAAAACTTCCTCAGACTTCTCATGTTCTTTGCCCTGAACTTTTTTTTAGAGATTTAGATGTTTTTTCCAGATCCTAAGTCTTGACTTGGTGAGTACAACATTATCATTATAGATAAATGGGCAAAAATAAGAATTTTGTTGTGAAAAAATTAAATAATGTAATTTTTTTTTAAAAATTGGTTCAAATTAAGGCCAGACCGATATGGGAGTTTTAGATCTTTCTTCGATCTGTAGAGATAGATAAAGATAAATACACATTTATTTTGTTGAACCCTCAAATGCAGTTATAAACACTTGTGGAAGAGATAATGAAGACAAGATAGTCACTCAACTAGAGAGTAACTGCGCATGTACGTGCATCACAGCTTGACACTCTGGAGAGTGATAATGCTTTTTGTAATCCATGTAGCACCCTTTGCTGGTGAAAAAGAACTACTTGTTTATTATAATGTTACTCAAATTAAATGCTATTTGACTGGTGAATAAATCTAGTAGTAACAGCGCATAACTGCGATAAAAATTAGCCGATACCGATAGACACCGGATATGCTAAAATTGGCCGATATTATTGGCTGCCTGATAAATCGGTCGGGCTCTAGTTAAAAAATTTTATTGTCAGTGTTTTTAATATCAATGCATGCAATCCAAATCAGATAAAAAAACACTCTTATATCGGGAAGACTTCACATGAGGCCATGTTTTTGAAATTAAAATCTTTTGCCAACATTTATCAAGATTCATTTAGGCCTCACTTCCGCGGGCAGACTCCCTGTCACAAAGTGACTGCCCGACAGCAAAACCGCCCTGTCAGGATTCAAAATCAATAGTCCATGTGTGTAAGCCTCAGTTGTGGCCAACAAAGAAATGATTATCTGATGGCAGAAATCCCAGATCCTCATCACCACCAAATTAATTTTGCTCTGGCCCTGGGCCAATCAGTGCACCGCAGTGAAATCCATGCAGCGGTTGGTAGAGGAAAAACCTGCAGAAAGATAAGCAGTACCACACGTTTCTCCTTTTCCAAGTAAAATATGTAATCACAGCTGACTTGTGAATTGGTATTATCATGTATTTCTTCTGCCTGTTGCTTCATGAACTTGTTAATAGCCACCATGCAGCATGTTGCATGAACACATGTTGCTGGATCAACATGCAAGCGCAGAACAAGGATCGCAGTAAATCCTGCTATTGTGTTTATGCATGGTTGAGTTTGGAGGCGAAGGTCCTCTGAGAGACTGAGGAGGCGCTGCATGAGCTGCTAATAGTTGTTGGTGTTTGTTATAACGCTGTGGGAAAATCCACGCAGTGGGGAAAATTCTGACAAACTGATGGACGCTGTATGTGACGACTCTCTGAGATTTAGTGAGGCATTAAACCCCGTCAGTCTCAACAAACACATTTGAACTATGTGTTTGGTGTTTTGTTGCAATGAGACAGCAGAGATCTGCACCGTATAATCAACACAGGAGTGGAGATTCTTTCTTTTACGTTCTCAGCTCTATTTACATCAAACTCAAATGAAAAGCTTTTGAGTTTAGTTACAGTGAGATAAACTCTTCTCCCTTTAATCATGTTTACCAGACACACTGTAGAATAAGAAACCAACCGATTACACATTCTTACATAAGCCGGAACACAAAGGGTTTGTGAAGTAGATGTGATAAGGCTGAAGTCGACCAATCGTGACCTAGAAAGTAAAGAGAGAGAGAGAGAGAGAGAGAGAGAGAGAGAGAGAGAGAGAGAGAGAGAGAGAGAGAGAGAGAAACCTTGTCGGATTCTCCCAGGTGGGAATCTAGCTCTAATGAAATCTGAATGTGGAAATGTAAAGCACTTCTCAAGTAGCTGGGAGTGTGTGTGTGTGTGTGTGTGTGTGTGTGTGTGTGTGTGTGTGTGTGTGTGTGAGTGTGTGTGTGTGTGTGGGGGGGGGGGGGTGTGTGTGTGCGTGCGTCTGTATGTCCTTGACAATGTATGTGTATGTGGTTGAAAGTGCTTGAATGAATTGCTGCATAAGTGCGTTTTTCTGTTTAACTCACTTTGAAGATGAAGTGTGTGTGTGTGTGTGTGTGTGTGTGTGTGTGTGTGTGTGTGTGTTTGTGTGTGTGTGTGTGTGTGTGTGTGTGTGTGTGTGTGTGTGTGTGTGTGCGCTTCCAGCATCTCTGCCCACCTCAGTCTTTGTTGTGTGTTCTGCTAATGTGAATCATCACGTCTTTAAACAACAGGTTTTAGTTCTGTGTGTGTGATTTATTTTTACATCACAGAGAGAGATCAAACACAAAAATAAAATGTGTGATGTGTGTCCACCGTCGTATTTGTTCCTTTTTTTTTTCTATCTCTCTGTGGGAGCTCCATGCAGTGGTCAGTTCCCTTCTCATCATTTTCTCAGACAGTGGGAGATTTTTTTTCTTCTGTGAAACTGCTGTAATTACAAGAAGATTTCAGTTCAACTTAAACACTTTGACCCACAGGGGTTGTTTGTCTGTTTAGAGAACCTGTACATTTCCCCCCCCTTCATCTATTAAGCTCACAACTCATTGATAATCCACTCATCGGACATTGTAGTGATGGTTTTCAGCCCATTTCTGCAGAAAAGTGGATCATATAAAAGCTGTGAAGCGCAAACCCAACATGTCCCAGTGATCAAAGTGATGATGCAGAAAATATAAGGATGGATTATTCAAAATCTACCTGATATCAGACGAATGTCAGAAAAAAATGATAGTATTTTCTGAATTTATCAACTCAGCAAACAAAGGAGATACACTGCTGTAAAAGTGTTGAAGTGCTGTTTCACTTCCATGCTAGTCAACCCTCTGAAAAAGATTTTCAAACTCAGCATGATATTAAAAGAAATTTGGCTGTGCAATGTATACTTCTGCAGACTTAGAACCAATAATTTAGCCGCTTTTATTTCCTCTCCTGGCTGAGAAACTGCTCCAACCACTGTGCTTTTGAAAACTATTTGAAACCACATTCTGAAATCCGTCAAAGTGAAATGAGGCTTTTCACCTGCCAGCAGCAGAGTACTATTTGATTTCAACCCACAAGCTGAAATGGGAAGTTTCTCGTTATGCTGAAACTGATTTGAGCTATATATACAGATGCTCAAATTGTGTCATGTTAATATAAAGTGCATTCACTGATGTCAGTGAGCACTGCAGAGGACACATGTCCAGGACTATATAATGTCCAACAGAAATAGAGGAGCTGGTCACAGCTGAAAGAAACAGAAACAGTGGTGTGAAAGAGATTACTAAATAATTTAAGGATCCCAGAAAAAAAATTCAATCTTAGAAACATTTCCAATAATTTTCAACAATAAGAAACATGTACATGTTGTGTCTGTATTGTAATGAACTAGCTCTTTAAATCAGTGAAGTCAGGTGAAGATTCTTTTGATTTCTGCTTCTTGTAGTCTGGTTTTATTGATTCTCCTCACCAGCACTAACAGACTTGACCAATTGTGCCATTTGTGAACAGGCAAACAAGACAATTTTCTAAAAAATGTTCCAGAATTTGAAACACAAAAGCTTTAAAGTACTGACAGAGCTCCTCTATTAAGGCTCCCTGTGGGGCTTTTGGACCTATAGTTACTTGTGATCAAGTGGGCCGCTCTTCAGAGCCATAATTCGGCCATAATTTCGGAACCCATTGGCTATTATCTGACAACGATAGGCCTATAGCCTCAGAGAGGCTTTCAGAGCTTTCTTTAACTGTTTACATACAGAGAAATTCTGCTCATGACTTTATTTTCTGTATATTGTCATTCTTTGCAGTTTCTCAAACAACTTGAGAAGGGAGTTGGGATACAATGATAGCTGTATTTAAATGCAAATTTCTTAAAATAGAGATTATTAAAGGTAAATCATATTGAGATGACAGCCAATGGAAGCTGGGATTATATTCAGCTCTTTTTCTGTCCACACAGTATTTTTCTGTGCAGTCAAAAGCTGCTGAAACACTTCTGGGCAGTACTACTTGGACTACAAACAGAAAGGAAAAACCTTTCGACTCCTAAAAGAATTGCTTTGCCTAGAATCTGTTGTTTATAACTACTTTTTACAGTCTTCAAAGGTCTCACTATCAACCGGCAGCAGTAATACCTCTCTCTCTCTTAGTCCAACCTGCTGCTGTGAAATACTGAGAGCAGTGGTATTAGTCAATTCAGAACACTCCTACCCTGATTTGATGCCATTGAACCATTTTGAACATAGGATAGGAGGATAGGATAGTACTTAATTGAAAATGTCACCCCAGATGGGACTCGAACCCACAATCCCTGGCTTAGGAGGCCAGTGCCTTATCCATTAGGCCACTGGGGCTTCTGACAATGACGTTTTAACATACAATCAGTGACAATGTGAGGAAACACAATGCGAGGCATATTCAATGGCTCTCAGTGACACAACAATGAGCCCTGAGGCCGCTGTGACAGAGAAGAGATGAAAAGCAGGACAAAGAGGAGATCTACTGAGCTGCAAAACGTTGACAAATGTCAATTCATTTAAGTGCACAATTTAAGACCTTTCTCTTTTTGTCTTTAGATGGGTTATCAAAACACTTTACACATAACAATGATTTATCTTGATTTGGCTTTACCAGGTGAGGAAGGTGTTTTTAACAAGCTGCATCATGGGAAGTGTAGGATGCATAGTCTTTGGAGCTTGAGCCATATCAGGGACTACAACTCATTGTATCTCAGGCTCATCAGTGCATCCATTTTGACCATTCTATTGACAAATCAGGATGAATGAAGTCCCCCGGCCTGCAACATAACAACTATACACTTAATGTAAAGTAGATCTTTTTAAAGTAGCTTTAACAATGACATCTGTCCAAATCATGTTTTCATGTTTCTATAAAGTACTGCAATGTCTTGTACACTTACTGCAGAACAGTAACAAGTACAAAGGTGCAGATTGTACATCCTGTTTAATGTTAGAATACAGTTACAAATAAAAGTAAAACTGGGACACTGTTGTGTTTTACCATCTGCTGAATTTATAGCAACTGTGAACTTTATTCTTGACACGGGTGTAGTGGAAATGTTAGACATCAGAACTGGCCGACTAATCCTGACCATGAAGGTCTGACAGAGAGGTCCTCAAACTGTCCGAGAGAATTGTTCTGATTAGTAAAGTGCAATCAGACTGACTGACTGACAGGACATCTTCATGTGTCTGAAAAAAACCCAGCTTTGAATACTTACACACATGCCTGATTACCTCCTAAACCTCCACTTACTTTTAATGACTAAATTATCCAAGTTTTCCAAGAATACAGGGGGTGGGCTAAACACACACACACACACACACACACACACACACACACACACACACACACACACACACACACACACACACACACCAGTGTAATGTGTCCATTATCTCAGCCATTAAGTGGACATTTGTGCGATTTTCTTGACGATAAAGGGATGGATACCATCTCTGTACTACACAGACTAGCACACCAAAACACATACACACATTCATGCAAATACACAAACACACACACATAGGAAGGCATTTTCATGAAAACAGTTGCTTACATAAACATGCCAGGTAGTGAACAACAAACAGAAATAATGAACTGATGGCATAGGCCACATTAAAGAACACACTAAAATGAAAAGGCAGCCACACAAGCAAAAATGAGAGGCTGAACACACACCTACACACATTCTGTACATTCACATAAGAAGTCGGAGGTCTTATGCAGTTTGAGTTTTTCCATACATTCAAACCACCAAGCCTGAGAGCAGCCATAAACACATTTATCGTTGGATTCAGACTGCTATACACACAAACATAAACTTACACACCGACTGTAACCGCTGTATAGTTAAATATGCAGCTGTTGTCGTAACATGACAATATAAGGATTCATCCATCAAAGTCTCAGAGGATCTTTGGATGGTTTATTAAGTCAGTGTGAATCTATTTCCCCCACATACAGACGGACTCATGGTTTATTCATACTGCATTCACTTTGTGAGATGGGTTTGCTGTAGATTTTTAATGTCGTTTAGCTGAAGAATAGTATCGTATTATAACTGCATATGAGTTTGTTTGAGCAGAGACGTTGGATTTGACCTTAAACGTCTATAACGCGGGTTGTTTGTGATCCAGACATTTAAACTTGTCCCTGCTTTTTGCTCACATTCATCCTGGACTAATGCCCAGATTATAATGTAAATGTAAATGAGTACTTTCCAATTTCACGCTATTAGCATGCAAATTGCTTAGTTATACCACACAGTGGATTAGCTCAATATTGTCCAGATGCTTGTTTGCTCATGTGCATGGTTGTAAAAATCAATTTAGATTTCTTTAGAGAAGAATTGGTGTTGAACAAATAACCACTGTAGTTTGAAACATCCTCATCTAATTTCAGTTGTGTCCATATGTTGTGACTTTATGAAGCACTAAGGGAATGTTACCCCAGCTACAAAACAATTTAGCCAATGTATGTAGCCATAAAACAGCTGCTCCAGCAGAAAACGGGATGAGGTGACTGCTTTAAATGTCATCATCCTTGCCAGTAGGTAATAGAATTACTAGTCAGTTAAACAAATTATTAATATTCTGGCCCTAGACGCCGGTCAAGTAATGATCAAATTGCAACACAGCCACCCACTAGCTGGAGCTGCAGCCATAGACTAGCTGTAGCTAATGGGCCTGTGCTCATAGCTCTACTACCCAGATGTAAACAAGCACAGTAAACGGAGAGCGTCTGGAAGGAGCAGCACGGTTTGGCAGTATTTTCTTCTAGAAAATGGAGACATAGCTCTAGAAAGGATGTGTCAGGTTTAACTGGCATATCAACCTTGATCACATTTATCATGGGCATGTGGATGGCTGTGTCTGAAACCACATACTAAAGTACTGCCTACTACATACCCAAACAGTATATACTGCATACTGCCTACTTATCCGACCGTTATTATGCACATCACTAATCTAACACAGGTCGGTGTTTCTGACAATGCATTACTGAAATGACTAAACATGTATTTTGTAGATGTAAGATAAAAGCAATTCTAGTTCTTTAAGAACTAATGGAATGGAGGAAATTTCATTTTTCGAGCACCAAATGTACACAGCAGGTGTCTGTAATTCGTCAGTTGATTCATTCACATGGATTCAAAGTGCTTGTTATTTTCTCCTAGTCCAGGAGAAAATGTGATGAAACTACGATTAGGTGAAGTTTTCTACAGCTGTACCTCGGTTTGTTTATTATTAACAAAGTTGTATTTGATCTGTTCATGCATTTCTTTACAGCATTGAGATTTCAAGTTATGAAACATGTACAAATGTATGTCGTACATCCTCCTCCTCGTTCCCCAACCTCACCTTTCTTTTCTCTCTGTATACTAATAAAACACAAAAGACTTCACAGTGATATTGAAAATCAGGAGATATTTCATTATTCATTTATTCTTTCAGATCTGTTTCTATCTAGGCCAGTGCTTTCCAGGCTCAGGGCTGAGGATGTTGCTGAGATGTGGATTTCACTGGAACTGTTATCTGGCACAGCATCAGGCTATTCTCTGTTATTAATTTTAATGGAAGCAGCCCCCAATGGTGGCGAAACTGTTGCCTGTCATTATTGAAATCTAACGACAGCTGTTTCTCTATCCCACCCTTTGGAAAAACTCAAGAACGGCAATTAGTTTCTCCAGAAGGGGACCTTTTTGAAGATTGTACGAAATACAATTTTGGGAGGACATAAAGTTTAGCTGTGACTTTGGCTCTCTGCAGTTTAATTCACTTTCTGAATTTTCTGCAGCAAAACTTTCAGTCCTTACTTTGACATAAAAGCCCCCTGATTAAGGCGCTTGTGCTCAAGGCTCTTCTCCCCTCTCTGGACAGAGACAGAGAAAGGAGTCTAATTACGGCCCTGTTTTGGCAACAACAGCCCCTGACAACAGTGGACATGCTGTAGATTTACCCTCGAGAGGGTTTCTGGTGTTAATATTTGAGGCTATCTTTAGCCTGAAGCCTGTAATTAAGCAGAAAAACCAAGCATCACATTTCTTCCGTTTCCCTTAAGTATTAATTTGCTCTAATCTTCCCTGCCGTCAAAAAGAAGGAGATGATTCTCACCTCTCCTCCCAGATTATTACTGTGTGTCAGCATTTCCTTCCTGTATCACTTTTCAAGAGGTACAAGGAAAGTTTGCAGTCCCCAGGAAAAAACTGAAAACGGAGTCAGGTCGCCTGCAGTTCTTTAAGAACTAATGCAAAAATAAATTGGAGGCATTGAAGTTTTAAGAGTTGTATAAGTTTAAGTAACCCTGTTCAGCTTCTTGGGGTTTGTTTCTATTTTCAGCTTACTCACTACAGCTGCATCAAGAAGCTTGATCACAAAGGAACACTTCACTTGTTTGCCAGCTGGAAACCTGAAGTACACAGGATCAATGGCAATAAGTCTAACCAGGAGTTTAACTCATTAGCTCTGGGCCAGAGGAGGCTGGAAACGCATGACACATAGTGTGTTCTCATTCATAAAATGTCAATTTCCGTGCTGCAGATGGCCTAGCGGTTAGGCTGCGCCCCATGTACTCCTCCAACCGAGATGCCCGGGTTTTAATCCGACCCATGGCTCCTTTCCCACATGTCATTCCCCACTCTCTATCCACTATCTAAATAAAGGCAGAAAAGCCCCCAAACAAAAATTCAAAAGAAATAAAATGTCCATTTCCTACAATGATTGTGAAAAAAAGTAATTTAAAGCGAATGAGTACAAGCTAACTTAAAAGAAGGTTAACAATGGTCTCTAGGGTCCAACTTCAGATGAGTACTACGTGGTCACGTGTATGACAAATCTGATCTTTAACCCTGGTGTTGGTGATCTGACGTTCCCAAGGTTGCGTAAACAAGAAGAAGCCACAAGAATTTGATCTTCCCTATTTTGGTCAGTAATGGAAAGATCAGACAATGGCCACAAAAGGCTGGAAGTCAGACTTCCTGTTCCTGTTTAAAAGAGCAGGACTTATCAGAAAATAGAGAGGATGTAAAGGGACAGATAGGAGGATTTTATCGTCCGGCTAGACTTTAAAGTAGGGATTCGTCATAAAGTAAACCCTCAAAGCTGACCGTAAATATGAATCTGAACTCCCTGTAGACATCATGACCATCCATTACCTTCACAGGACAGCTACTTCTCTTTATGGTTGCCCATTTTTAAGATGAAGAGATATAGTTATTGCCCATTTGCCAAAGCAAATGTCCACCAAGCATACCATATGTCTGACATGCTTTGAGGCTGAGCCAAGAAGTTTTTAGCAACAGACAATTTAAGGACTGCAGTAGTAATTCACTCTGAGGGGTCAACTCTCAAAGTGTTGTTGTAGCTCAGTTTAAGTTAAATTTATGTTGATGGGTTTGCTGCCGAGTATCAACTAGTCTTTAAAGAAACACAGTAGTTATTTTGTTAAGTATCTGTCACCAGGGCAGGACACCGAAGTTGATTGTTTTATCTGTGTTGGTTTCTTACTCAACAAAATATTTAATATAATTTTTATATATTTTAATACAAAAAGGAATAATTACTGATTCTATGACATTCTTTGGCAGAAGTCTTTCTTGGATTGGAAGGAGCAATATGTAAGATATCTACTGAATTAAATCATAAAGTGTCCTTACTATATGATCAGACAGTAAGTTAAACATGCTATGTTGAAGTGCTGCTTCTCTGTAAACAGTGCAGCAGCCAGTATGTCCTCCAAAGGTTCAATTCCGAACCGGAGTTGTCTGTTTTTGTTTTGACCAGAGAAAGCCTTTTTGGACAACCCTTGGTTTGCCAGATATGAGACCAGTTATCCCGGCAAACCAACAGGTGTTACAGCGATGGAAGGTGGCAAGCTAATTGGTTCAGATATTGATTTTACCCAATCTAAAAAACCTCAGCATTTTTCTAAAAAGCTCCACGACCAAAAAAGAAGAAAGGTTTCATGACTGATGCAGAGCTGGCTAAACACTGAAGCTACTTCGTCCACGACATGGCAACCTGCCTGGCATGGCAACCTCTCCAATGATTGGAATTTAGACTGTGGTACCAATTTGAAATGCTACGTGTCAGAGTTACCTATCGCTCCTTTTAGGAAGCACAGTCTTTGTTCAGGAAAAGGGACATGGTTTAAACTTCTGAAAACATTCCTGGAAATTAAAAAAGTTACTTTAACCCAGACTAATGATGATGCCACATTTCTGTTACAACCCTAAAGGGGGGTGATGAGAGCGTACCTATACTTGGTGTAGACTGGATTACCTTCATGATTAAAGAAACTCACCATTGACTGCTGATAGGAGTCTGCATAGTGTTTCTAATACACATTTGGTGCTCAAGATTAGGAAACAACTAGGCTAGAGCCCTTGCTCTTTTCCAAGAAGATTTGTCCATGAAGTTGTTGCCAAAACACTTAACCAATGACATTGTTCCGTACTGGGCGGCTCCCCCACGAGACTGTTTGTTACTGTGTGATTGTGAAGCAGAGAAAACAATGAGGGTTCTCAGTGAACCTTCTCTTGGATAAATAAAGACCGAAAAAAAATGTGAATAAAAAGCAAACAGAGAATGGACTCGTTTGCAGAAGCATGGCGACCCAGGTCAAGCCGTCTGATGATGATGAATAATCATACACGCCGAGGTCGAAGGTTAAGCTGTCCACGTGGGTCTGGTCTGTCTGTGACACAGTCCAGATGCAGTTTGTTGAGTGTTGGGATATCGTTTTGCTGTGGTATGTGTTGTGTGTATGTGTGTGGCCCTTAAAAGGGTAAATGTATTAGAAGTTTTGCAGTCCATGTGGAACAGTTACTGAGCAGAGATTAGCTTGTGTGTGTGAGTGATGACAAATAAATGTAGTTTCTGAGGCTTATGACTTACTATACACCATGGATCACCTGATCTGACATGACTGTCCAGCCACACCCATCCCGAAAGACATGAAGGTAGTACTGTGCGATCTTGTCAGACTGAAAGATGGACTGTGGGATTTTATAACTGCATGCATGTTGACATGTGTGTTAGAAAGGAATTTGTGCATTACTTCACATGAGTGCCCATCTGTGTGCCTATAGGCTTTGTTCCCAGGCTTCCGCAGGCCTCCTGTTGTAATTGCAACAGTAATTGGTGAAGTGATAACCCCATTTCCACAGGAAATGTGCCCCGGTTTCCTCGCCCCCCGTCACCAACAACCCCCCCACCCCCTCTGAGCAGCCAACGAAAAAAACCTCCCAATGGGAACGTTGCACCAGACAGCTAAAGTTCCCCGGGGCCTTAGGAGTAGACAAACAGACGGAAAAAGACAGACATACAAACACAACTACACACATGTTGGGGAGCCAACAAACACTGTCCCATGGACATTGTTCTAGGATGTAATAATTGGATAGATTAATGATAAGTGTCGTCTGTGTGTGTGTTTGGGTTTAGAAACAATAATAACTCACTGTACAAAAGCAGCAAAACAATGTGTCAGTCCCAAGAGTATGATGACAATTGAAAGAAAGACTTGACTCTTTCATCATCCTTTCTTTTCTGTATCTGATACAAAAGTTATATTTCACTCTGCTCGCACAAAACTCTATCCTTAGAGGACTATTCTCATATTTTACATGATATGTGTTTCAAGTCCTGCAGGCAGCTGGAAAAGTTTCCTCTTGACAACTTTTCAATGTTCAAAATGAGAACTCCAGCACATTGACGAAATCAAAAAAATGTTTTAGTTTGTGCATTCACAAGAGATTTCTAATAACATTTCACATATAGTGCAGGTCTAATCTGCACAAAATTAATCCGCTGATAAGAAAGCACCTCACACAGTGGCACTGGCAGAATGCTCAAGCAGAACCAGACTCATTGGTAGACAGCCATCTGCTGTGACATGTTGGGGCCCAGAAAGTGGGATAGAGGGAGGGGCAGAGAGAGGTGAGAGAGATGAATGATAGACAAATACAAAGCAGACATTCAGACAGACAAATGTACAGAAAATAAACATTTTCTTAACGATTAAGGGGAAAGCAGTGCTGAGCCCTGCCGTATGCCTAATGGATAATTAGCAGTCTGGGCCTACAGTTTACCGCTCCACTTTCCTCTAGTCCCTGCGCCTCAGCTGCAAGCCCCACCTTTACAGTCATAGCCAGCAGACATATTGAACAACACTGGATATATATTTTTATTGCACACAGGATCAACCAGAAATCTTTACTGACACGTATATATTCTGAAGCTGTTTTGACTTCAAAATAAAAAAGGATTCTTCATTTGTCATTTATCAAGAGTGTGCTTTTTTAGATTTACCATCAAATGACACATATGATTTCCTAACACTGCAACAGTTGACTGTACAATGACACATCTAAATCATCTCTGCTGTCAGTTAATACCGGTATCTGCTCAGGATAGAGGATAGCACAGTGAAGAATTATTCACCCGTTTATAAACTAATGAAAAGAAGGTGTTAGCGACATCATGTTGCTCAATAGATATAGAACTTAATTTAATCTTTGTTAGTTTCTCTGCCTTGGTCTTTTCGGTCAACTACCACTTTACATTTCTCTTGAGTAAAATAATGCAGATCATGCAGCTTCTGGTCATCTTACGAGAAATGATCGTGGGTACAGAAAGGTAGGTTGAAAGGTAAAACGAGGTCAAACACACACACACACACACACACACACACACACACACACACACACACACACACACACACACACACACACACACACACACACACACACACACACGCTCACAAACACAAACAGCTGTCTTGTTGCTCCCGGCAGCAGGGTCAGTTGAGTGGCTCTGCTGAAAAGTAATGTGTGGATACGAAATCAAGCATTAAGTCGGAAGTTTCATCAGGTGTAGTGAATTTGCTCTCATAAATGTGAGGTGATATGGGGTATTAAACTCTTAACACTGCTCTTGTACTGACCATTAAATATCAGTGTACAACCTCAGTGAGTGTTGTTAATGGAGTGTAAATATTAATGGAAGAAGCCTGAGTTATGTCACCCATCTGTTATCGCAGGCGGCTTTGGAGTCCCATCGTAGGTGGTCGCCATGCTGGAAATACTGTCTAAGCTGAGCTGGATAGATTTTATGTAACTGAATGATTCCATACTGTGTAGCCTTTAATGCTGGCTATCTGCTGAAGTATTCATGAAGATTAAATTAGCTTGTAATTAAGTTAACTATTTTCTATCATCATTTTAATGTACTGCACGGCATGAAAATTAGATCATGCTTACAGTGCTTATGATTTATTTAAAAAAACTGTCAAAACCAAAGCTAATTGTTTGCCTGTATGCTGTATGAAGTCTCTGCTCATGTGCTGGTGTGTGTGTTCATGAGTATGCTATGTGCATATGCATGTTTGTGGAAATGTGTGCTGGTGTGTGCATGTGTATGTGTGTGCTTGTGTATGTGTATGGTGCAGTGTAGGAATGTTCTTAGCTGTATCACACGCCACACATTTTCTCTAATCACATCAAGGTCCATCAGAGCTCCCATGACCAGCAGCCTTTAATCTAATGTTCACCATGGATAAAAATACCTACCACACACACACACACACACACACACACACACACACACACACACACACACACACACACACACACACACACACACCAATGGACACATATGATTGCACAAACAGTATTCAAACAAAACAGACACTCACAGAGGTAAATGTAGACAGGCAGGCTCTTGCACTAACATAAAGGACCCATTCACGCACAGACATTTTCAGTGTGTGTGTGTGTGTGTGTGTGTGCGTCTCTGCGTGCGTGCCTGCATCCGTAGGATTATGTCGCAGCGTTTTCTGTTCTTTTACGTCTTAACCCTCTGCTCTTTGATTCGCTGTGACAGGAGTCAGAGGCCAATTGGCTGGGATCAGAGGTCACGACCCTCGTTGACCTCCCTGTCGACTTAATGCTGATAAGAATGGCTGCTCTTAGCAGGCGCGTGTGTGTGTGTGCATGCAAGTTTGTGTGTGCAAACTGAACAGACTGTGCTGCTTTGGTTGAACAACGGAGGTCTTTATGGCATTATTAATACCTATTTAATAATCTATACTCTTCTAACTTTTTCATCTTTATCTTCTATGGATCACCTGACTGAATGAGGTCACTCACTTGGTTTTAAAGCTCTATGAGATAACTTGCTTCAATAGAGGCTCTCTTTATTAAAGGTCAGGGTTTGTACCTGGAGTCTGTTGAACTTGTGATGACAGACATGAAACAAATGCATGATACCTGCTGCTTGCAGATCACAGCGGCTCCAGATCCTAGAGAAGCAAAAATGTTTTTTAAAATTCCTTTGCAGAGATACAATTAAAAACCACACATCTCTCCTGCTGTAAAAACTTATTGTACAAGTTATTATAGGAATCAACAGTTGAGAAGAACATGAGTCTGAAAACATTTTGCCACTTGCATAGCTGCTGTTTTGTTTTAAAGCTGAATCATTGTACCTAAAGCATTGAGGGGGTAACATGCACCTTGGTATGACAACTCAAAATGACTCCTTTTATTGAGGTTTTTACTGAGAGCTGATTTATACACAGAGGTCTTCCCTTTCCAGCTCAAATGCAGTGATTTAAGCAGGTAGAAACAGTTAATGAGGCAGCTTCAGTTTCTAAATCTGTGATTCCTGGTGTGCTGGTAGCCTAGTGGTTAGTGCGTGCTCGAGTGTTAGTAGTCAAGAACAAACTAACCAAGACCAAAACATACCCAAGACAGGAGTCTGCCAAGTCTGAGACTGAGACAAGACCGAGTAAAAATGCTTTGGATTCAAGACGAGACCGAGGCCTTCAAAAAAGTTGTCTCGAGACCGGTCTGGAGACCAAGACCAATGTCCATATACGGAGGCTATGGTCTTCCAAGCTGGCGGCCCGGGTTTGAGCCGACCTGTGGCACCTTTCCCGCATGTCATTACCCACTCTCCCTGATTTCAGACTCTGTCCAGTATCCTATCTCTACAATAAAGGCACAAAAAGACCAAAAATAAAACTTTACAAGAAATCTGTGTTTCCCCGATTCACATTTTGGGGGATTTGTTAACTGCAAGTTAAGCTGTCACTAACTTCATCCCACACACCAAAACTCGTTCACAAATGATGATTTTTAACGGCAGTTGGGGTTCTGAAAAAAATTCTGACTTATCTTACAGGTCGAACACGAGTCTATTGTAGATTGTAAAAGGATTAAGGTGTGGTGGGTGACTGAAAAAAGGAACAGGTTATTGATGATCTGTATTTAACAGCCAAATCAATTCACTAAATACTGACGGTACAGGCCTGTTTGTGTCAAATTAAATATTGAAGAAATAAGAAGGATAGTAGGAATATATCAATGGAAAATAAAGAAATGCTACCCAGCCTCTTCATAGTCTGTAAAGTCACCCTTTGCATTTCATTGAGTTCTTTCCACATTATCAAGTGGCTTCTGATGTTCCTCTGACAAACTTTTCTGCCCTTTATGTCCTCCGCCTGAGCCACATGACAACATGACAGCTGCCTTTTCTTCCATCATAATTGTTCCAGTGCAATTTGGCAACATTTTTTGAGCTGAGAGTCATTAAAGAAAATCTATTGTAATTCTGAGTTTCTAAAAAGGCTGAAGGGTTGGAGAACAGATTGTTAGATCAATACAATCATCACAAACCTCTCAAGCTTTTCACTTTTTTTCCGAGCAAAGAAATCATTGAGAATTTATTGTAGACGGTGCTGAAACTGGTCCACCTCTGCTGACTGTTTGGTTAAAAATGGTCGAAGATTAAATTTAGTCTTGGCAGGCGTTTGTTCATATGCTGTTGAATGTTCACTGTGACAGATACAGTAGGTGGGCTGTGGGGCACAGATGATGCTTTTTGTGTCCTAAATACCTGAAACTGTGTGTGATTGATTGTATGAATGAAAATGTGTGTGTGTGTGTGTGTGTGTGTGTGTCTGTGTGTGCCCTCCCATTAGGTTAACAGCTTTGATGTCTTGGAAAAACACTCCATTATTCCAAACTGCCCTCCGTGGTTCAGCCAAAGTGTTGATGAGAGGTGTGGGCCAAGTTGTTCATCTTTGTGTGTGTGTGTGTGTGTGTGTGTGTGTGTGTGTGTGTGTGTGTGTGTGTGTGTGTGTGTGAGAGAGAGCGATAGAGTGAAACACACAGAGTGTGTGTGTAAAGGGGGGGGGGCAAGGAGGTGAGGCCAATAGAGACCCCTAGCCACACCACACACACAGCCCCTTGCAAATTATGCCGGCATGGTTGCTGTTTCCAAGGCAACTGTCCCATGAGTAAGGGTGGGGTGGGTGCAGCTGCTGTTTCCCGACTGAGTCAGGGATGTGTGTGTGTGTGTGCGCGTGCACGCTAAAAAAAGAATGTGTGTGTTGTGTTTTTTTTCAACCTGAATAAGAGGCATTCACGGTTGTGAGGTCAAGATGGGAGAAATTTGATCGAGGCAAACATTTTTTCCAAAATTCTCTGCATGTCTGAAGGTGTGCAGGACTAACAAAGCGAGGCACAGTTGTTACCAAGGCGTGGAATAATTATGAGTTTGTGTGGATGCTAAATCTAAATGTGCTTGTGTTTGTCAATTGAACTCTATCTCTTCTGAAGTATGAATGTGTGTTTGTTTAAACAGCCGCTCTCACTTCCCTCTCGCCATAATGCTGATTTAAAGCACTCCAAAAAGAGGATGCAAGCTGGATTTTTTTTTAAGCCCGTCTGACCCAATAAGATCTCATGACAGTAACAGATGCTGAATGCTGCTGATGTTTCCACTGCAGAGGTGGTTTCACATTTAGTTAGGCTGAGGCTCCTCCCTTTATTGAATTAAGCGAGGTCATGCCGTTCTTGTGGCACCCTCACTGTAATTCAGATGAAGTGCTGGAGGCCTGCAGGGCATGAATTCCACCAGAGCTAGATTCCTCATCAAGAGGGGAGGCAGACATGTTTTGCATTCAAAATAAGTAGAAGTCGTGAAGTTGTTGTCTCAACATAGGAAAAAAAGTAAATGAATGACTGGAATGAACATAGTTTTTAAACCAGTGACAACATTTTCAAGGGAATGACAGAAAACTGGACTATGTCTATTTCCAAAATTGATAAGGATTTTATTGTTTTGACAGTTGAACATAATGCCTAGTGTAGACAAGCAGAGAATAAAATGAAACTTCTGTTAACATTTCATGGCACAGCTCAGAAACTTTTTTCCCCCGCTTACTTAAAAGTGAAACTGAAGTTGGGACAGTTGCTTTGCTTTGAAAAATAATAATTGTTTGTTGTTGAATGATTTGACTCTCGTACTGAGACACTTTGATTATTGCTTATATCACTAACAGATCCTTCTTTGCATAACACACATTAACGATATATCAGTCATTCTCTGTACACTAAGATAATTTACCCTTACTAATGAATGCTGTCCATGAACTGATAATGAGCCAACCAGGCCAAGTACTGTACATAAACAAACATGGAGGTATTGTAAGATTGAATAATGGAGCGTTATAACAATGGTCCATTCATTTGAAAATCAGGTTTTTGGCACATTTTGTAGGTCACAGAAAAATGATTGGGGGTTCCTATTAGTCGTAAAATTCTTGCTGCTGAAATGTTTTGTTTGGATTTTGGGATGTGGTGACTCTGAAAGACAAACAAACAAGCAATTGGCAAGACTGAACCACAACTATGTGGCAGACACAGAGCTAAGTTATTATCCTTTGTAAACTTTCCAGGTTTCCACTTCTGCAACACCAATCAATCTGTATTTGTGTAGTGCCAATTCATAACAAATGTTAACTCTTTAAGATACTTTACAAAAGAGCAGGTAAAAGACCTTACTCATTGTTATGTTACAAACAATAAATGGGATAGGGTGAGATGGGATAATATGCAGGAAGAAGGGTGAGGACAAACAGAGAGGAGTGGGGGTCTCAAACAACAATCCTGAGGAACCTACAAGTCTTAAGAGATCAGGAGCTCCCTGGAAAGTAGATGGCTAGTGACTAAGTTTTTCAGATAGTGAGAGAGTGAGAGAGAGGGAGAGAGAGAGAGAGAGAGATAGAGGATCTTAAGGTGCCAGTTACCAGTAGTATAAGCCTATAGCAGTATAACTAGGACCTGCTCCATACCTGTGCCCGCCCTAACTATAAGCTTTATCCAAAAAGGAAAGTTTTAAGTCTTTAAAGGTACAGTGTGTCCTCCTCCCGGACCCTGACTGCTAGATGATTCCAAAAGAGAGGGGCCAGATAACAGAAGGCTCTACCTCCCGTAGTACATTTAGAGACTGTAGGTACCATTAGCATGTCTGCATTCTGGGAGCGTAACACGATTAGTTTGGAACAGATCTTCAGTTAGAATATCTTTAAAAAACGGAGGCCGAATGATTGAAAAACCATTTGACAAAAACAACAGAACGCTTATCTTGAATTCATAGCTCCGCTGATGCTCCCACTGGGATTAATGAAGCCGATATCAGTGGGAAGCGAAAAAACTACTTTACCTCTCTGACCGTTTTCTGAATATTAACAAAGTCCCCAATGGCTAATAAGCAGATTTCCTGCTGAGCTGCAGTGTAACTTTCTCCTTTGTGCTGCTAGTCTGCTGAACTTCCCTCTCCTACTGCGACTGCTTCTCTGTTTCACATTATTTCTCCATTTCCACTGAGTCATGTCTTCTCCTCTCTTTTTCTATCGCCGTTTCCCCTCCTGCTCATCTATTTCTTGTGTTTTCTTCCGACTGTCAGCATGTTGTGGTTCCTTTCATTTTCGTCTGCTTTCCCCCCCTCCTTCTCAACTTATTCTTTGTCCTGATTTCTCAGCTTTTTTTCCTCTGCCTCCATTAGTCTCTGCCTTTCATGTTTCTCTCCCTCTCTGTCATTATTTTCTCCTCCTCTCCTCTTCCTGCTCTTTACCTCACCCATCATCCACCCAATCATCATTTTTAACCCTGTCTTCATATCATTTTCCCTCTCACTCTCATCTCGCCTTTCTCTCTCCTGTCCTCTCCTCCTCCTCCTCAGTCCAACTTTATATCTATCATTTTCCCTGTTATTACCTTACAATTTTCCCCTCACACTCCCCCTTACATCATCCCTCCACTTCTCCCTCAATTCCCCCATAAGTCCATCATCCCCCCCACATCCCGTCATAGCAACATGATTTTTACAGAAGCTCTATCTTCCACCCTTATCGACCTTTCCTGTCCAACCCCCACCTGTCTTTTCCCATGCCTCCTCTCCCCACTCATCCTCATCGTCCTCCATCAATGTTTATTAATTTCTTCTATCAGGATTTCTTTTACCCTCTTTCTCCCTCTTCCTACCCCTCCTCCCTCCTCCTTCCCCCCTCATCTGTCTATCATCCTGTCATGTTTTGACATTTTTTCTATTCTCATCTCGGAGCTGTCTTTGCCCATCAGACAGTTTTCATCTCATTGTCACTTTGCCATGTCATTTTTTTCTCATCCTGTCTCCCTGACGCTCCTCTAACCCCATCTCCTTCTCCTCCTCCTCTTTTGATTTTACCCGCCTTTGTTATGTTAGTCTCTCACGATGACTTTGAGGTTTATCTGCACACTGAATACAGATGGAAAACGCCTTCAACACATTCAGCAATGCAATATAAAGATCCAACTCAACAAATCCCTCCTTCCCTCGCAGTTCTTTTAGCAAGTTTGGTCCTGAAAGGTTGACTCCCAATATTTGGTTCTGTTTGAATCCCACATGCCAGCCAGCACCTGTAAACAGAAGTCACATGGGCTCACAGCATGCAGCTTGTTAATTGGGCAGAGTTGTGGAAACCTG
This sequence comes from Labrus mixtus, assembly GCF_963584025.1. Classification (NCBI taxonomy): domain Eukaryota; kingdom Metazoa; phylum Chordata; class Actinopteri; order Labriformes; family Labridae; genus Labrus; species Labrus mixtus. The sequence continues at coordinate 3,986,916 of NC_083626.1, forward strand.
TCATCCCACCATGTTAGACCTTTTGATGGATTTGGCCTGAGTCCAGACAAATCTGATTCATGTTCCTATAAAATAAATCGCTGCTTTAATGATGCATGATGAACTTTACCTTTTTATCTGGTGTTTGATCTGGCTCAGTATGAAACTCTGCAAATCATGTGGATGTGTAAGCACATTCACATACAGTACAGCTTCCCACCATTTTTAACTACTAAAGTGTGAAAATCCATATTATTCCTTGAGGTGTGTTTCAGGCCCCCCTTCTTACCTCAATGTAACCCCCTGCAGATGTCCAGAGGTGGGCCAACCCTGAACCATACAGTCTGTACATTTACATGATGTTGAAAAAGATTGATTTATTGTGTTAGACTAAATTTGACTTAAACTGGACTTTTAAAATACATGTAAACATGCTAATCTGATTGAATCAGAATCAGAAAAACTTTATTAATCCCAGGGGGAAATTCAGTTGTTACCATTGCTCTTAACACAATACAGCAGTAGGAAATATATAAATAATTTAAGGATGTAAAAATAAAATAGAATAGAGATAATAAAATAAGCAATAAAATAAGCAATTAGAACCAAGTAGGACTAGTATAATAAGATATGTAACAAGATAAAACAATATTTACATTATGAATGTACACAATGAGAGCTGTGTTAAACAGATATTGCACAAAATTTGACCGGTTGCAGACAGATTGCACAATTTCAGGGTTAAATAAATATGTCCAGGTTAATAGTTCAGTGTCCAAGTGTGTGACTCTTAAAGGGAAGAGTTATAAATCGTACTATGTTGAATTTCTCAAAGTCAGACCAACACTTCTTTCACACTTTGACAAAACTTTTAAAAGCTCCTGATATTTCCAGGAGGAGCTGTTTGTGAGAGCAAACAGTCATTTTAGGATCATTTACAGAAATCTCGTATCATTTCTTTCTTCGTCTTTCGCATCACTCTCCTTCACCTCAACAGTCCCACTATGTCTGTGTTTGTTACACTCACTCTTCCTCTCATTATTTGTTCCTGTACATATCTCATTCACCTTAAAAATCTAAACATCTCTTAACTCCTCTCAAAACATGTTTTTCCCTATAAATCCACAGCCAACTAACAAGGTGTACAGCATATAATGAACAGATGAAGCAGAGTGTTTAAGGTGTTCAGAGTAAGTGATCACTGCCTGAGCTGCAGTTTAGATAATTATCATGTGTTGGGGAAACATAGTCTGTGCAGACACAGTGACGTCAGCAAACAGATTCATGTTTTCATGGATAGATTTCTGTTTAGTGAGGTTGTAAATCTGTGGGGCAAAGCAGAGGTTATGTCTCTTTGTTATCTTTTTTTGTTTAGTAACCCTTTTAAAAGTCATACAACAGGAAAGTGTTGACCTATCACGATATCTTTTTTATTTAAATGTCAAATAAAACCTCAAACTGACTGAGCAGACTGTGACAAATGTGTCAGTTCAAAAGAAGTTCATCAGGTTTGAACTTTACCATTGCATTGAAATTAGGGATACATCGCTTCAACAACGCTATCGGCCGATATCGACCCTGTTAACAGACATCAGCAGATCTGCAAATAATGTGGCATGAACCAATGTTGGAAGCCGATGATGTGCCAAATCAACTTAATGCTGGCATCTAGTACCCCTAACTGCTGATTCAGAGGAGAGTTTGTTCTTACTGGGCACATGAAGTTAACTTTTTAAAGAGCCCATATTCTGCCCTTTTTGGGGTTCATATATTTAATCTATGTTCCTACTTTTGTACAGAAACATGGGTATCTGAATCGGCAATCGGTTAAATTGTAATTTCAATCGGTCCTGATTTTCCGAATCGGTGCATCTCTAAATTAAATCTGATAGACATATACACAGGCCGTTACAGAGGAACTTTTAAGTCCTTACAAAACAAGCAATCTAACAAGTTTATTTAGCTTTCCAATAGCAGGTGTGTATGTTAAAGTATGCCTTAAAATACTTGGTCGACCTTGGTACATACCCATCCACCTGCTGTGTGTTTCACAGGGTTATCCATCACAGCAAAAGAAAAAGTGAACTACCTGATTTCCCACAGCTTCAAAACTATACACGATCCTTCCTTTAATCAAATTGAGTTGCGTGTGCTGCCAAAACTAAAGATGATAAATCACTATTATCTCCTTTAATTCTTCCCCTGATTGAGCCAGTGTTTGGGGCTTTAAGCAGCACTGGGCAACAATCTATGTTCATTATCAATTCAGCTATGATTCAGATTGTCCCAAAGGCTTATATCTCATTTCTACCAAGGTATGCTTTCTACTCAGATTGGAAAATGTGTCCTCTGCCTCCTGATTTCTTTGGTAGGTAGTAGTCCAGAACAGCAAGGTTGCTAAACAAGAGTATGCTGGGTGCAATTAATCAACATCATAGGCCCAATTTTCTGGGTTTTGAAGTGTAAACATTTTCCTGCCTCTCGCTGCTATTTAGAGCTGCCAACGTGTGAAGCCATGCCTGCTGCTGCTGCTTTAATGCCTATATGTTTATGGTTTTAGCTTCAGGACCTGATGCCAACTCCCTAAAAAACACTCGGCTTAATAAAAATATGAAAGTTAACACAAGGCAGACGTGTACGTGCAGTTTGCTCTGAGCTCTCCAAGATTGTGTTTTGCAACAGTTTTAGAAAAGCATTTCATCTGCAAGGCTGCTTCTTCTCATCAGAAATGTTTGTTATCATGCATCTGTCTGCAGATTTGATCCAGATAAGGGTGTTGTGTGTGTGTAAGTGTGTGTGTCTGCGTTTGTTTATTCACAAAAGATACATTTCTTTTGTTGAGCTCGATTGTCGAGTCTGATAAGAGGAGCGAAGCTGCAAGACAAACAACCACGGATTGTTGGGTGTGACAGAAACTGCAAGTGTGGGAAAAATGTTGTGTGTCAGTTTATCTGTTTGTTGTTAAAATAAAAAAAAGCTTCATAACTAACCTCAACACACAGATCCTCTGTAACTAATGCTATACCATTTGTCTGCAGTGGGTGCTCATTATTTAGTGTTTTTTAATCAATTAATTAAAGAAAAAAATATTCATTTATATTAACTATTGTCCCTTAATCTATCCATATCGTATCTGTTTTTGAATTCACAACCACACTGTATTCATAGAACTGTTTAGGTTTGCTTCTCTTCTTTCTTTATATCTCTCTGTTATTTCTAAAAGCCTCCCGTGTTGCAAATTATCATTTTCCTAGAAACACTGAGAGCAGTGCATCTGGGACTTGAGCATAGTCAGATGTTACAGCTCCAGTGTTACTGCATATCCATGTTAAATAAATGAAATCAAATAAGTATTCCGATGCTCTGTTTTGCATAAATGTAATCTTGGGACAAACTCTACAAATCTCCACCCTCTGGAGACACATAGAGGAATACATCAGTTTACTCAAAGTTAACATAAAGAATGGATGGAGAGGAAAACTGCTGGCTTGACTTTCATGACTCCCAGTATAACAATGTACCTCAGTTTGTGTAAGTCGGCAATGCAGGCGTAGAAGGGCTTATTTTATAAAAAGAGATATGTGATTGGACAGTGTCAGTAACTGAGAGAGAGAGAGAGAGAGAGGGAGAGGGACAGAGAGAGTGGGGAATGACGTGTGGCAAAGGAGCCACAGGTCGGATTCAAACCTGGGTTGCTGCTCCGCACATGGGGTGCGCGCCCTAACATCTATGCTACTGGCACCCCAGGGCATATGTTTGAACTTGAACTGGAAAAAACACACTTTAAGTATTTTCCCCTCTACCATTATTTATGCTAAGCTAAGCTAATGGACTCCTGGCTCCAACTCAACACAGACATGCAAGGGGAATTTAATTTATCATTTACTTTTTGCAAAAGCCGCATAAATAAACAAGCCAATCAAATGTCATTATGAGTACTATTCAGTTGGATGTATTGTTTGTTTGGTAATGTATGTAACTACTATTTACAGCATTTTTTGTAAGTCATGTGGAAAACAAACAAAGACCTAAGAAATAGAAACTGGCAGCAGTCCTCTTAAAGTCCTGTGTGGAGGTTTTAGCTGGATGAAATGAACGCTGATGTTTTCTTCATGACCTAGACTCTCAGAAACAAACGACTATTCCTTTATTGTTATGTTGTTACGCCTGAAAACATCTGCTATGGTGAAGGTGTCAGATGAAGTGAGTCACTGCAAGATGTCAAAACAGCCTTTGTTTATACTTCGCAGTGAAGATTCACAATGAATGTTATTTTTGACTGTTAAGAGAAAGCAGGATGAGATTGTTTGAGACCTTAAAGGTTATACGTGATATTACATGATCAAATGTTTGAAAGATGAAAGACGAAAAATTCATCTTTTCTCCTTTTCAGAGTTGATCCAGAATGGCCGCCTGCTGACGCTGCCCCTAGTGGCGGGAGACCTGCATTCTCTGCTGCCTGACGAAGACCGGAGGCGTCTGTACGTGGCCATGAAAGATAACCTGCTGTCTACTAGTCTGGATGACATAACGCAGAACCCACGCAAGGTAAGAACTGGAGGACACTCATACACGCATTCACATACCATCTGAGGCGAGGTATGAGACAAACATACAGCAGACGTAAACACGCTAACATGCGAGGAGATTCACATGAAGTACACACATTCATGATGGGACTTAATGAGGAATGTTACATGCCTCTGTGTAATATCCCTTTGCATTAAATCCTCTGTTACTTGTTTTAGTTTTCATATAGAATCCAAGTTTGAGCAGTGAAATGACATCATCCTCTACTCTCTCATCTTGTCTTTATTTTCTTTAGCTACTCAGTTTTCTAAAAATCTTTAAATGCCACATTTTCAGAAATGAAATAGTTGTGATCCGATAATGTGCTTTCCATTAAATCTTCAAATGGTGAAATGCTCTTTTGTAACCTTAATTTTTTTTAGATTTCAGAAACAAATCAATAATGAAAGTATGGGTTTCTGTATGGCCACAGGTCAGTGTCTGCGCAGCCATAAGAGACAAATACAGCAACAACAAAAAAAAGTCAAACTGCCACATTATAACAAAAAAAAGAAGCATGAGTCCATGTTGGTCCAAATTCTGATTACAATGTCTCTAAGTGTATTGATGGTCAGGGGAAGTGTCTGGGAAATCACGATAAGACAATGCTGAGGGAGAGTTCAAGGTAGCAGAGTACATCAGTGCAATACAAAGCATTTAAATACAATCAGTTCCCTATTTGACATCTCTTGTTCTTAATATACTCAATAAAGGCTCCCTAAGGCTTACGAAACTTAGGGTGTGTGTGCGTCAGCGTGTACTGAATTTCTTCAAGATATAGACAAGAAACCATGTGGTTTAACCATTCTTTATGACAGGGAGGGGAGGCTGATTTCCACTCACTCAACTGATTTTTTAAAATATTTTTTTCCCTGCAGTCTACAATAACATTTTAAGACCAGAATGTTCTCATGGAATCTGTTACAAGAAGCCTTAAACCCTGAGGCAGCACGCATATTGTCAGCTGGTCAGGTTCACGCCCAACATATGTCGAATGTCCTTAATGAGGCTGAGTTAATATTCATGTTACAAATTCACACAACAGCTGAAATTTGTAGAGGTACATGCTTCACATGAAATAAAATTCATGTGAAATAAAAGATTTCCCTTTTGAATTTGTTTGTGAGTATACAGTGTAATGTTGCACATTTAGCCAGACGGACATGCTGATGGTTCTCCAGACAGTCTCAAGTTCACAGCAAGGCCATCAACAGTGCTGCCTTTTCATAACTCTGCC